>NW_007020864.1:0-1572 GCF_000164805.1 Carlito syrichta
AAGGCCAATAACTATTTGGAATACATCGATTCAAAAATTTTGCAGTATTTCGTACCAAATCAGGCAATTTGTGTTGATGAATCCGTTGTTCAATTTAAAGGGTGAATATCATAACGTACGATCCAAATAAGCCTACCAAATGGGGTATATGCATTTATGCATTAGCTGATTCAAAAACAAAGTATCTTTTAAAAATACTTCCATACTATGGTGGCATAACATCTGGAAACATCATTTGACCTGCTCTTCCAGTAAGCCCGGAATTCCATTGCATTTATAATAGAAAATTGTCAGAAAAAGTTCCCAATGCAGCAGGATACCACGTTTACAGACAGATATTACACTAGTATTGTCCCAGCAGAAGAGCTACTATATATGAAATATCATCTTATTGGTTCAAAGTCAGCTGAAAGAGAATACCAGCTTAAGTCAGAAAGCCAAAGTTTTTGACAACAAAAACAACAATAACAAAAAGTAGCTTATAGGAAAAATAATCTTATGCTTCCTGCATGGAAGGACAAAAGGATCATTACAATTCTCAGCACTTGGAATCATGCAGGAATGAAATGTACCACAATGACATTATGTGGCAAAAATATTTTACCAGTCAAAAAGCCTGAAATGATTCTGAATTATATTGCAAATATGAGTAGTGTGGATTGTGCAGATTAATATGTTTCTATGTATTGTTTTCTGTGAAAATAGCAGAGGAAATTACTCTTCCCAGGACTAGAAATGTGCATTATTAACTCCTGTATACTGTACCAAGCATTAAAAACAAAAGCAGAAAACCTGTGTCCCATTGAAATTTGTCAAACTTCTGACCAATTAGTTGATAAGTGGTTTTCAGGAATCATGATTGTGTCCTTCCACATCATCTTCAAACAACAGATTGGACAAAATATTGCATATTATTAATGTAGGAGGAAGAAAATGAGACTGCGTTGTCTGCTCAAATAGAAAAACACCAGGTGGAAGACGTCAAACAAATGCCTGTTGCACAACATGTGTTAATGAACCTGCATGTTAGTGACTTTCACATATTTCCACACATGAGAAAAATATAAGATATGAAATTTTGATTTTTTTTGTCATAAGTTCCTCAATGTCTAAAATTCCATTATAATCCATTATAAGAGAAGTTTGTAATATACAAAGAGAGAGGTAAATATCTTCGTTTAGAGAGTTTGGCAAGAATCAGATTCTGAAGGGTCTAAAGTGCTATGCTATGGTTTGGATTTAGTCCTGAAGGCATCGGAGGACTATTGAATGATTTGGTGCTTTCCAGTTACATGATCATAGTTAATTATTAGAAAGATCACTGGTAGCAGTGTGTGGCAAGGAGATAAATAGAGAGTTTAACAGTTACTCAAGCCGGGCTTGGTGGCTCAGCCTGTAATCCCGCGCCTTTGGGAGGCTGAGGTGAGTGGATTGCCTGAACCCGCGGGTTCGAGACCCACCTGGGCAGGCGAGACCTCATCTCTACAATAAAATCAAAAAATTAGCCAGGTGTGGTAGCGCGCGCCTGTAATTCTGGCTACTCGGAAGGCTGAGGCGAAAGGATCGTCGGAG
>NW_007020865.1:0-1222 GCF_000164805.1 Carlito syrichta
GTCCAGCAGGTCGAGGCTGCGGTGGCCGGGAGCGTGGAGTGTGCCACTGCACTCAGCCTTCCAAGGAGCTGGAACTACAGGTGCATGCTACCACACCAGGTTGGTCTCGAACCCTTGGTCTTAGGCAATACTCTCGCCTCAGCCTCCCAAAGTACTGGGATTACAGCCTGAGCCACCGTGCCTGGCCCGGTTACTCTTACCTGAGGGCAATTTTACCTTCTATGGGACATCTGCAATTTATGATCAATTTTTTGCTTGTCACAACTGAAGGTTAAACATTATTGGCACCTAGAGAGTAAAAGTCAGGGATATTGTTAAATATCATACAGTGAAAAAGAATGCCCCTCACAACAAAAATTTATGTGTCCCAAAATGTGAATACTGGTGAGGTTGAGAAACCCTGGCCTAATCTATTTACCTCTAGCCCTTTATAAGAAGTTTCTAACCCCTTGTCTAAAAACAAGTGTTTCAGATTATAGCTATGCCAGTAGAGATGCTGTATTAGTTTGCTGACCAATATGTATATGCTTCTTAAGAGAATTTAACCATGTTATATTTAGGAAAGCTCAGAGAAGTGGTCAGATTGTGTGTGTAGGGGAGGAAATATAATTTTTTTTCTTTCTCTCTTAGGTCCTTAATTAAGATACTTTCCTGATAACAAAAAAGTTAGATTAATAAGAGGAAAAAACAGCAAAAGTTTATTGGTGTGTGCTGTACCCATCACACAGGAGATGCCTCAGTTCAAAAATACGTCTCTCTTAAGGTAGTAGCTTAGGCTCCTTCTTAAATAGTATTTTAACAGAAAGCCATAAATCCTATAGTGACAAGACAAAGAAGAGAGCATTTTCAGGTTTCCAAAAGGTGATAAAACGTGGCAAGGTAAATTTATGGGAAGAATAAAATCTGCTCCTGGATCCTCTGGTGCTGCTGTGTCTGAGCTGGTAAGCAAGCCTTGTAAACAGGCTTATCTTTTGGAGGAAAAAGTCAGAGAGAAGGGCAGGAAGACCTTTTGTTTTTATAAGCTGCTGTTTTAGTATCAGGCAAGAAGAGGGAGGGGCAGAGTGTTTCCCCTGCATTTTATTTATTTATTTAGTTACTTATTTATTTTTTTGAGTTGGAATCTCACTCTGTCGCCCAGACTGTAGTGCAGTGGCCGGAGCCCTGACCTGCTGGGCTCCGGTGATCCTTCCACCTCAGCCTTCCGAGTAGCCGGAATTACAGG
>NW_007020866.1:0-1556 GCF_000164805.1 Carlito syrichta
CCCAAATTTAAACACTAAGTAACTTCTCTTCCTTTAAGTAAAAGACAAATGACTAGTGGTTTTAAATTGCTGGGTTTATAAGATAATTGGCAAAATTTCAACATATTCTTACCAGAATGAACAGTTTAATAAATAAAATATGAAGATCACTCATCACAACTGAACTCAAAAGTGAACTGTAGAGTGGGTTTTAAATTGATGGAATTACTTGGAAAGGAATGATTCACTTCATTCGTTTCACTCCATAGAGAATTCTTTGCAGAGAAATGTCATGAACAAAAGAACAAAGCCTGTCTCTCACCAAAGAGCACCTAGAGTAAGAGTTTACAATGATGTATCTGGATTATTTAATTCATCGAAGTTTATTAGCGTATTTCCTTTTCAAAAACAACTGCTGTGTCAGTCTGGAGTTTCCTGTCCTATTTCATGTTTTCTAATTAGTACAATAAATAGTCTTCAAGACAGGAATAAAATGTTGCTATATAGGAAGTAACACTTATTTTTCAACACGGTAAAACAGTTGTGTTTATAATACTGGCAGTATCTTATTTTGTTTTGCAAGAGACATTTAAGCTAGTTACAGAACAGAGGAGTTGGTATTTGTCCTTTAATATAACATGACTTTCAAAGGTGAAAAAAAGTTCTTTCTTTTACTAATTTGTGTTCCAAAGAAAAGCTGTCTCAAATTAAGCTGTGAATGAAATTATAATATCCCCATTTATGGCCTTGCTTAGGTGAGAATGCTCACTGAGTGAAGAAATTAGGTTTAAAAATTAAAATAATAATTTAGATCATTTTCTCACAAAGCCTCAAAAAGGCTTTGATGGTGAAGGAAGTACTTGAACCACAGCAGTTTTATCTGTAAACACTGAACTTGCCATGCGTCATTTTTATATGCCCATTGGATATTGAATTTCTTTCTGGCACAGTGTTCCAACAATGGAGTGTGGTTGTCATGAAAATGCAGTGTTGACACTATACCACTATAAATGTGGTCAGAATTAGACTCAGTGTTGACACTGACATTGTTGACACTGTCCTTGGAAAAGTGTTAACTTTAAAGCAGCCTTGTAGTTAAATGCAACAGTAACTTTATAATCGTGTTAATTCAAGGACAATGGATGGCACTTCTAGGCAAGGAAAAGGTATATACATGTGTTTCTACCCATCCTCTTTAGTACAGACCTACGTGGGATTAACAGCCCCAGGATTTGTCGCTGTAATGTTGCCTAACCTCAGATATCCTTCAAAAGTACACATCTAGAAAGTGAACAAAGGAAACCTTTAAATTAGGGACTGACTCCCTTTGAAACTCACAGTGAATGTACAAGGAGTCTTGTAATAACTTCAGTTGGTGACTTGAAGTCTGTTTCCCTAACCAATACTACACTTTCTTGTTTATATTTTACTATTTCCTATTCTAACAAAACTTGTTTAGCAGGCAAACAGAATGATGCAGATCGTGTTAAATTGAAAAAGGGATACTGCCACTTCTTAAGGATTGAGTGTAGAACTCTCACCACCACTAAATTACACATGAATAAAGTACAAACACA
>NW_007020867.1:0-1151 GCF_000164805.1 Carlito syrichta
GCAACAGAGTGAGACTCCAACTCAAAATAAATAAATAAATAAATAAATAAATAAATAAATTTTAAAAAAGACTCTTTGGTACCATATGAAATATAAAATTTTCTTTCTATTTCTGTGAAAATGTAATAATATTTTGATAAGGACTGCATTGAATTTGTAGACTGCTTTGGATAGTATGGTCACTTTAACAATATTAATTATTCCAATTCATGAGCATAATATTTCTTTCTATTCATTTGTTTCCTCCTAATTTTTTTTTTTTGAGTCATTGTCTCACTCTCACCCAGACTGGAGTGCATGGAGTGCAGTGGTATAATCACAGCTCACCACAACTTTGAATTCCTGAACAGAAGTGCTTCACCCTCCTCAGCCTCTCCAGGAGCTGAGACTATAGGTAGCTGGGACTATAGGTGTGCCACCACGCCCAGTGAATTTTTGACTTTTTGGTAAAGACAAGGTTTTGTTATGTTGTCTATGCTGGTCTTGAACTCCTGTGCTCAGGAGATCCTCCCACCTTGGCCTCCTAAAGTTCTGGAATTACAAACATGAGCCACCGTACCTGGTCTCTCTTCAACTTCTTTTGTCAGTATTTGTAGTTTTCCTTATAGACATCTTTTACCACTTTTTAAAAATTTACTCCTGGTATATTAAGCCTAACTATTTTATTTACTTATTTAATGAATAAATCTATAGAATGAATCTATTAATTACAGTTATCTACACACACTATATATGTATATATTATATATATATATAAAACATTGGCAGCATGTGCAGAATGCTTCAGAATAACTCTAATGTAGAAATAAGGGCATAGACTCAGGTCGCATTACTGGTGTACAAATACTGGATCATGATTTATTATATTTGTGTCTTTGGCATAATTCTTAACACCTTGTATATTAGTTATATGTTCCAGGGATATTGTGATCATAACATTTTAATAGAGATAAATTAAATTAGTACAGGGAAAGTGATAAAACACTGCCTGGACTATAGTAAGTGTTTAAGAAATATAAGCTATTATTTTTTAGCTATATTATTTTTATTATTATCTTTTTCTAACAGGCATATAATTGAGATCATCAAAGATAAATTTATAATTCATAGACACAGGAATAGAAGAACAAATATATATATATATATATATA
>NW_007020868.1:0-1139 GCF_000164805.1 Carlito syrichta
TGGGAGGCCAAGGCAGGAGGATTGCTTGAGTCCAGGAGTTCGAGACCAGCCTGGACAACATAGCAAGACCCTCTCTTTTTAAAAAAGAGAGGCAGAAGTCACTGCTCTCCACTTCCACCCAAGCTATCCTCTCTCTTCCAGGTCTCTAACCTGGTTTCTGAGCACTCAAGGAGCTGATCCCACTGACAAATAAATTGTACACAAAAGAATATCTGCAACAAACACAAGATTTGACTAAGGAATGAATGTTAGGAATTCAAATGAAAGACAGCTTACTTATTCCCATGCAGCTCAGAAAATACTGCAGGGAAAAGATAAGAATTGAAGTGGACAGTCAAGATAGAGCTGAATGTCAATGGTGGCAAGGGTGTATTTAAAGCAATAGAAGATACATTCACAAAGCAATATAGTCAAGACAGCAAAAAGTCTATTGAAAGTACTTTACCCAGCCCCTTTTCCAATCAAAGGAGGCCTTCTATCTCCCATTCCTTGGGGCCTTATTTTCTCTCCTCTGATCTGATAAACTAATCCTGGCTAAAGTGCAAATGGATTGATGAGTAGCCCCTTCTGAGTAAACATATTTGCATTTTAATAGGGACCTTCTGGATATAGAACCTTAAACCAAAGAAATGACTACAGATACTGGTCATTTCTGCTACTATGATAAATTGGTAAGGAAGAAATTCTAAGGCAGATAAGTTTTCCCTCAAATCACCTTTCTTTGTGTGTAGAGTTGGCACTCATCTCAAAGTTCAGAGTTTAATAAAACTCAATTTGCCTATTAAGCCATATTTCTCATGAGAATGCTAGTATTCACATGCCAGCCATCTGAACTACAGGTACCTAGGTAAAACTTACTCACAAATTCCTGGTATGTTTCTAAATGCTCTGTAGGTCAATTGCTAGCTTTACATAGGCCAGACCTGTCCCTTAAGTGCCATGAACTTGTCATGCCTGCTAGACAGAATGAGAAAGTCCCTTCAGTACTATAAAATACTATAAAATACTATAAATAGTACATGTTACTTTGGAAGTTCTTGATTCTAAATGCTCTCAAGTTTGTGAAGACTTGTGAAGCAATGATTAAGTAATAAAATAAATCACAAAAGAAATCTCGACTAAAAAAATCACAATAACAA
>NW_007020869.1:0-1387 GCF_000164805.1 Carlito syrichta
ATTTAGTTTCTAATCTTAGCCCTAGGGGAAACAGCTTTCGGGAACAAGGACTACCCAGTCTACCAGGAAATAGAAGTAAAAAAATATCTAGAAAGAAGCTAAACTTAGAAAGACAGAAACAATTCCGCCATGCACCTTCCATCAAGTGTACTGAGATTCACTTGTAAGTTTTACTGCCATGTATGCACACTGGTCACCAATCACACGCCAATATCATAGGTACAACTGATATCCTATGTCAGAGGCGATCTTCCAGATGGGCCTTTACAGGCCTCAGCCATGTAGCTATAGATGTTGGCTCCCAACACATTGTAGTTGTTTTATAAACACTGTCAAAAAGGTATGTAAGTTTGGAATTGTGCATTGTATTTTATCCATAAAATTTCCATTTCAAGTATTTATTCTCAGAGAATAATAGAATAAGTGCATGTGTTAGCACAGACATTAATATCAGTGTTGTTTATAATATCTATTTTATTTACAACTGAAGTTTTTATTGGCATCTTCAATAATAATCAGTAACTAAAAAAACTATGTTTTCTCCATTTATTGACATTGATAGGTACATCTCTAAGACAGGCTTTAGATTAGATATGGTGCATCAAAAGGAGCAGATGTAATACTCTTTATGGAATTTTGCATGTGTGTATACATGCACACGAGAAAGAGAGAGGGAGAAATGTCTGCAATAATGTTTAGCAAAATAGTGATTAACTTTGTATGATGGGATTTGAATGATTTTTATTTTCTCTGTTATTGTTTTCTTTGCTGATTTAATTTTATTCATGAGTATATAATATATACACCATAAAACAGAAACATTACATTTACTTTATTTTAGTAAAAAGTAGTTCAATTAACTTGTACTATCTCTATGAAGCCTGTCGCATTTTCAATCACCTCCAATGTAATAGTTAACAGTTTTTTAAGTTGTGCCATTTATGCTTTTTTGTTCCTTTTTTTGTCTATAATAAAACCTTGTATTTCTAGATTGCAACAGAAAAGCTCTGCTCAAATTAGGCTTTCTCTCAGATTAAATAGTAAAAGCTTGAATATTTATCAATGTAGTGAATAAAATTGACCATAAAAATGTATCAACCACTATCTTTTTATTCAAGGAAGATCTTAGTTTTTACAGAGCTCTAGATGGTAAAGCATGATTACTTGATGACTTTCCAGAAACATTTTATTGGGAAATGAGGGATTGACAGAAAAAAAAGATATTAAGTTAGAAGGATTGTTTAAGAAAAGCACATAACTGTTGACCCAAAGCTCATCCAACTCTCCCTTTTCCTTGTTTTAAATAACACTCTCTTACTTCTTATCTCTGCTCATCCACTGATGTTCTTGAAGTACTCTTGTCCCTGGTGCCATGATTACTCACCTA
>NW_007020870.1:0-1091 GCF_000164805.1 Carlito syrichta
AGTTTCAGGTATTCTTTTATAAGCAACAAAAACCAGACCAAGACAGAAGGTTAGGTATATTAATGCATTTTTCAGGTATTCTTTTATAAGCAACAAAAACCAGACCAAGACAGTAGGTTAGGTATATTAATGCATATTAATGTTTTCAATTTGTGATGGATTTATCGGGACATAACTGCATCATATGTCAAGGAGCATGTGTGTGTGTGTGTGTGTGTGTGTGTGTGTGTGTAATGGGGGAAGTTCTAATGGGCATACTTAATTTATTTAAATCATACTTTAAATTGAACTCTTTCTGTATAATCAGTGAATCAAAAGAACTTGTTTGGAGCCTTTTAAGTCATAGATTCTGGCTTTGCATTTTAGTTGGTTAGGAAAAACAAAAGTACACAAAACCATGATGGAGCCATTATTTGGGCAACTGCAGTGGTCATTAGTCCTATTTACCGAGTATTTCTAGCTCATGTGTTGTGGGCATGTGGTGAAATTGCACTTTATAGCTATAGTTGAATGAGATTGTGAAGTTAGTTTTTGCCAGTCAGTCTTGATTAAAAATAGCACGTGTAACTTCCAAGCCAGAGAACTTTCTTTCTGCCATAGCAGCTGGCGGTGTTGGTGGCCACTCTATCACTCCAGGTCCTGGGATGAGGAGACAGCGTGGAGTGGATCTTGCAGGGCACCCATGACAGATATACAGCAGGAGGGGAAAGTTAAAGCTTGTGGTTTCAAACCACTGAAACTTTGGGGTATTCATGCCTGTATGTTAAGTAACCTAGCCTCTTCCAACTGATAGGATACAGAGACATCTAAATACAACATAATCTTAGCACCATCACACTCCTGTGTCCATTCAAAAATAAGAAGCCACCAAACAACATTGGTGGAAGGTTTAGTACCACTGCCATGAAGTGAATGTTGACAACTTACTGTAAGCAGGAGAAGGTCTGAGTAAACCATTGTTCAGCTACATTGTTATACATTTACAAACTTAAAAGCTTGTAACAGATTTATAAGTGTTACGACTTGGAGGTTTTGTTTTCTCAGTACCAATGTGATAAGGTAGAAACTTTAGGACAACTATAAATCCTTTG
>NW_007020871.1:0-1562 GCF_000164805.1 Carlito syrichta
AAAAAAAAAAAAATCCAAGGACTGTAGAAGGAAGGAAACAAAGAGCAAAAAAGCGAAATGGATCAGGCCTTTGAACTGGGACTGGAATGACACCATTAGCGTTTTCCTTGGATCGCCAGGTTACAAATGGCAGATCTCGGAACTTCTCAGCCTCCATAATAGTGAGCTGGTCTAGAAGTCCACATTGAAGTTCATCGGAAAAGCTCCTGGAACCACCGAGAGCAAAGGAGAACAAGTGCCAGCTGCCTACAGAGCCAGCTTGGGGCGGAATCACCAGCCGATTCCCCACCAAGAGAAGGGCGAGTGAGAAGATGCCCTGAGGTTTTGCACACCTCCCATGGACTACTGCAATCCTAGTCAGGGAGAGTCCTCCTACGACCCTCCCACTCCAGCTGATGCAGGAGGCAGGAGAGAGGCGTTGTCGCTCAGGACTGTGTGGAAGCCAGCAGGCTCTCACTCCAGAGAGGTCTGGGGCCAAGTTCTGGCTCTCCCAGGACAGATAGGCAGCCGCAGACGCACCATGAGGGCGCCCCTACTCCCTCTGCTGCTCCCCATAAAGGGCATTTCACCTGATTCAGAAGCAGCCTGCACCCCCACCCCCACACCTGCCCCAAGCCCAAGCCACCTGAAGGCTGCAGGTACGACTTGACCCCCAGAAGGCAACCGGCTAGCAGAGGCAGTGGATAGGCCTCCCGCAGCTCTCGCCACCTCGCCATTGCCCGTGCTGCATGTGGGCCAGAGAAGGAACAGAAAGGCGGAACACCTCGGCAACGGCCAGTCGGGTGGGGTTCCTGCCACCCGTGGCTTACAATGGGAGTGGAGAAGGGCGTGGGTCCTTGCATCCACAGGGTTAATGCTACAGACACCCCCATCCCTGTGACTTCCAACCAGGCGGAGTTAAGCTGCCCTACGCCGGCCTGAATACACCTGAATACTGCTGCCAGGGTCTTCCCAGCTGCCACCACTGCGGCCTCCACCCCTACCGATGCCTCCACCCTTCCCAAATGCGGGCCATGGCTTCCCAAATGGCTCCCGGCCAGCACCACTGTCTCCATCCATGCTGCCCACAGATCAGGAAGGGAGTGGACAGACAGGCCATGTCTACGCCCCCACAGGACCACGGCCACAGACACTCACCCCCATAGTTCCCTATTAGGTGGGCCCCCTGGCACCACACAGTTGACCTACCCTGCCCAAACACTGTAGCTGTGGATCAGTGTTCCCCTGAGGACACAATCTTCAGAGGTCGCTGTTAAGTTCCGCCAAATCGCTGTCATCGCTCCCCTGCTGCTTGTGGGTCAGGGAGATAATAGGGAACCCATGCACAACACAAAGTCAGTCAATAATACACAACATACATTGCAGACATATCCATAAGGGGGAAAAAAGAAGGAAATCTTTAAAAGCCCTCATTCCAATGATAGCAAATCTGAAATTAAAATGAAAAAAAGAGAACGGTCTGCTTCCTCAGATGAGACGCAAATCAGCACAAGAACACCACTCATACCAAAACCCAGAGTGTTTTACCATCTACCAAGGGATCCTGCCAACTCCCAAGGAAT
>NW_007020872.1:0-1069 GCF_000164805.1 Carlito syrichta
AGTGGTCTGCCCTCTATGACGTGAGGACCATCCTGCTCTCCATCCAGAGCCTGCTAGGAGAACCCAACATCGATAGCCCTTTAAACACACATGCTGCCGAGCTCTGGAAAAACCCCACAGCTTTTAAGTACCTGCAAGAAACCTACTCAAAGCAGGTCTCCAACCAGGAGCCCTGACCTGGGCCATTCAACCTCTCCTGTGTCATATTTTATTTTATCTTTTCCTTAGATGGTCTGTCCTTTCCTTGATCTTGAGCTGTGGTGTTATATTTGTTTTGTTTGTTTTTTAAATTAAGTCTTTGGTTGAACCCTTGTGATGTATATTAAATAAATATGTTTTAGTTGTTTTTTTCCTACGAGTTGCTGACTTGCAGTTACCCTAGGGATGGAAGTGCTCAGGGTAGGAGAAGGTCAAGCTTAAGGCCTGGACTTTTGCCCTGTTCCTCTCTAGGGGTGGACGCAGCTATAGGGTTGAGCAGCAGGGTGACTAGGATTTGTTCCCTTGTGACCTTAGTTATTTTGCCTGCATCTGTTTAGTCTATAAAATGGGTATCACAATAATGCCTTTGTGGAGTTGTAACATGTGCCAGGAATGTTAATGAATGCTAAAGCTGCACCCTCAGCTGTGTTGCAGATGACACTGAACCAAACCTTAGGCTGAAACTCACTCTATAGCAATAGAAGGAACGTGTGTATTGGAGAGGACCAGCTATCCATTTTCTGACATGTTCTGCCCTGAAAAAGGTCACCCAACAGCAGGTCTAAGGAAACAGCCAGGGAAAATATCCCTTCCCCAGCAGGACTCCAAGAACTGAACTCTGGACTTCGGGTCCTAGTCCGGGTCTTCAAGGAGACACGTTCACCTGCTCCATATCCACTGGCCCAGGTCCCCAATCCCTTGGGCTTCCTGCTGGCCTGCCACAGGCTCAGGTCTTTGAACCCCTAGAGGAAACACCCATGCTGTCCAGCTGGGTACCCCCAGGGGGAAAAGCAGGTTGATGAACCCGGCCCAGGTCCTGAAGGAAGATATCAAAGATGGAGAAATAGCACCCAGGTACACTCCAACCTTG
>NW_007020873.1:0-1089 GCF_000164805.1 Carlito syrichta
CGAGCTCTGTTTGAGGAGTAGGCTGCAATGCTGGGGTCCCCAGCCTCCCGGGGGCGAGAGTCAGAGACCCACTGCAGATCTCCCTTGCCTTGCAATTTCTAAGACCCCAGATTAAACTGCCTTTTCTTTTGTTTGCTACTGCAATGTTTTATTTCTTTTGACAGAATTAGCATCTTGAGAAAAAATAGTTTAGGAAACTAGTAAAAGGCTGAATTAGTGATAAATATAGAGCAAATGGAGCAAAGGCAATGATGACAGTTACTAATTATGGTTATGGGGAGAACAAAGGATTGTGCAGAGATTGAAAAATAATCAGTTTACCACGTGCCTTAGTTGTGAATTGCATTTACAGAGTCACACTAATATAAAGGCTGAACATTAATCTAAACCAGTAATTATCAACTGAGAGTGATATTGTTCTCCTCAGGGAACATTTGGCAATATCTGGAGGTATTTTTGGTTGTCACAGCTTGGTGGGTAGTACTGTTGACATTTAATTGGTAGAGGCTGGATGTGGTGAGCAGCACAGTGTCAGACATGACCACACACTTGTGTCTTTCCCTGAGGTTAGACTTTTATTGATGCTATTTCAGTCAGAAGAGCCAAGAACTATGTGGAGTCCCCAAGGAGGCAGTTTTTATTGGTAGTCAGAGCTGCAGGCATGTAGTCTCAAGCCAATCCACGAGTCAGTCAGTTTTGCAAATTATGTATAGTAGTATACTTAATATATAAATGTTATAGATTAAACATTTCACATCAAAGTAACATTTACCAACAAGAGAAAAGGATAGGGAAAAGTAGTTAACGGACCACTCCAAATAGTGATGTGGACAAGGAGATCTAGATGGAAGTCTGCATCTCCCAAGGAAGAGCCTTTGACTTGGGTAGAGCTTTCTGTGGCAGATGCTGGGTGCTGATCATAATGACAGCTGGATGGTGCCTGTTAAGATGGTCATCTTGGCCAGGCTTGGTGGCTCAGCCTGTAATCCTAGCACTTTGTGAGGCTGAGGCAAATGGATTGCCTGAACCTGCAGGTTTGAGACCAGCCCAGGCAATTTGGCGAGACCTTGTCTCTACAATAAATAAAAA
>NW_007020874.1:0-1116 GCF_000164805.1 Carlito syrichta
CTGAGGTGGAAGGATCTCCTGAGCCCAGCAGGTCGAGGCTGTGGTGGCCATGATTGTGCCACTGTACTCCAGCCTGGGCAACAGAGTGAGACTCCAACTAAAAAAAAAAAAATTAATTTAAATTCAACTTCCACATTCTTATGTCTGTGACTTTTCCGACCTTTATTTCCCCTATTCCTATCCTTTATGTTTTAATCTCTCCCACCAATCTTCATTTCCTTTTACTGATTATGAGACTGATGACTTGAAGGAATCAATTCATTTGAAAATAAATGTTCCCAAGAAAAAGGATAACAATAACCAGTTGCTTCTTTTCGCCTTAACAGATAATATGGATAAGAAGTTATATTACATACATATCCTGTACCTTTTAAAAATAGCCAAGAAAAGAGCCAAACATGGGCTTAAAGATTCATATAATAAACATGTTTAAAAAAAATTCTTCAGTTGGCTAACAAAAGAAGCCTGTAATTGTCATCTTGTGATTGATTTGGTTAAGATTTCTAGAACAATCTAAGTTTGCTTAAAAACAAAAGTTGCTTATTTTAGCCACTTATAATTCAGGTTCCCAAAATATTCTCTAGGGTAAACAGTCTTACCAATATATATATAATATATATATATTATATATATATTTATACACACACACACACACATAACCCCCCAACATAGCAGCAAACTTAAAAAAAAACGCAGTTATTTAATAATTTAAGGGAAACAATTCCCCTGAAGGTAATACTATTTTAACTTTGTATCTACCACCTGATTTAGGTACTACTGTGGTAAACCTAATACTTTAATGATCTGGCTACCATCTGCCAAACGTTACTTTTCAAAGAGAACAGGAATGAGGTAGTGAAGATTCCAAGGACACGGTCTATCTAACAATCTAAGCAGTATATATAAACTAAATGACAATAATGGTTTATAAAGGCAAGCTAACTTTGAACCAACTTAATATCACTTAACATCTATATGCACATATTTACATATATAACTGAATTTAGCATTGAGAAGGAGAACCAAATTATTGAGGTCAATCAGTAGTGTCAGAATTGTTCATCCTTTCTATCAAAATCCACCACAGATAACTAGGGAGCAGAAAGCCATTATTTC
>NW_007020875.1:0-1399 GCF_000164805.1 Carlito syrichta
TATGGGATCTTTATGGTTCCTCCCCCAAGACATCTCAGAGTCTGTCTGCTATGAAGCCTGTTGGAAACAATAGTCAAGGGCATGGCGTTCAAGCCCTGGTATCACTCAAGCATCCCTCTTCAACAAGAGGATGAGAGAAATACTCTATTTGCACATAAGACAACGAATCACATTTACTTGATAACAGCTGGAATTAGAAATCATTTATCTTCACATTTTCCTTGTGGATAACCCCAGGCTACTCAGACTCTGGGTTAGGTTGTACTAATTGAGGATAATTTTCCTCCCCTCATGACACTTTTGACATCTTTGCATATTCGGGTCATCAGAGCTTCAAATAGAGGGCTTACCAGAGAGACAAAATATAGTGCATGAGTCACTGTAGTTTTGCTTACAGTTAGTCAATCCTACCCTATCCAGTTTCTGAGAAAGCTAAGAACCCGGCGGGAAGAAGAGATCACAAATCAATGAGAAACGCCTTATCGATGGTCTCCACTGTTCATGCACCCAGGGCTCTGCTTTGTACAGAATGGACACTCAGGAAAGGGGTCTGTGGTGTGTTCTGTTGACCAAATTTTATTTGCATCTTTTCTAATGATAAAAATAATAAATACTCAATGCAGAATATTTAAAGAACACAAAAGAAAGAACTGGACTAGAACCTTCCAGGAATTCCAGCTGAGTTTTCACCTTGGCTCTGTGGCCAGGGATAAGTTGCTCACTTCTTTTTGTCTTTATTTGTAAACACTGCAACAGTTCCAGCCCTTGCTATGTCATCTCACCTGCTTTTTGCTGTGAAGTTTTAGTGAATTAATGCACGTGGAAATGTTCTAAAACAGGACACGTATAAACAGGTGCATTTTGTGGTTTTCTTATTTTCAGGTTATCAAGATGATGTGCCCACAGGGTACACTGGGATCTCTTCATTTGTACACACTGTTCCTTTGCTTCTGGGTTGTGCTTCCCACAATTTGACAAGATAGATGGAGAAATACTTCATTGGATAGAGGGAAGAAAACTTTCCAAACCTCTAATCTTTAATCTTTACCTACAATGCTATTTGTTACTGGAATCACATAGGTGATTATGATCAAGATGATATCAACTTCAAAAAATTAATTTTTCAAACTGAATGTGACTAGAAATCAGCTACCTTCCTCCATTTATTACAACCCTAAATCTTCCATCTTTAAACCCTTTAAAACTTGGCTAACTCTCAATTTTGTCAAAGTTAGCTCTTCTGTGTTCTTCATGAATGCCAGCCTTAAACATGATGAAAAAGAGAGTGAACTAAGCTATGAATCCCTTTCAACTTTTTACTGAGGTATAAAACACATATCAGAAAGTACATATTATATAAGTTACAAATAGATGAATTTTCATAACCTGAACACACTTT
>NW_007020876.1:0-990 GCF_000164805.1 Carlito syrichta
ACTGCGGATCCCTTTCTTGTAGTATTGTGATAAATGTTTAGGACCCACTTATGAGTGAGAACTTCAATTCCTTCATCTCACCTATTACCTACCATGTGCCATGATCTATAAGTGCTGGACTAAAGAGCTTCGAAAGAGCATCTTGCTTGGATCACATAAACAATAGCCTTCCTGCAATTATTCTGTCCCCCGTTGTGACAGTTAATTTTAAACATAAATTTGACTGGGTTAAGGGATACTCAGATAGCTGGCAAAGCATTATTTCTGGGTGTGTCTGAGACTGAGTAAAGAAGCTCAACCTCAGCAATGTGGGCTGGCATTATCCAATCTATTGAGGACCCAGATGGAACACAAAGGTGGAGGCAGGGCAAATTTGCTTTCTCTCTCTTCTTGTGCAGGGACATTTATCTTCTCTCTCCCTCAAGACTTCAGAGTTCTAGGTTCTTGAGACTTCTGATTCCAGGACTTAGACCATAGGCCCTCCCAGTTCTCAGGTCTTTCAGATCCAGAAAAACTACACCACCAGCGTTCCAGGTTCTCCAATTTGCAGAGGGCATACTGGCCTTCTATAATTGCATGAACAAATTCCCATAATAAATTTCCTCTTATATATCTCTATATATCCTATTGTTTCTGTTTCTCCAGAGAACTTAATATACTTTACCTGGCCAATTTATTTTCCACATTGAGGACAGATCCTGTGTGTGTGTGTGTGTGTGTGTGTAAATGCAAATCTGATTTCATCACCATTTGATGTAAGGATTAAACTAGATTAGGTATGTAAAGGATTTAATAAGTGTCTGGCACATAATAAATAGTCACTAAATGCTAATTAGTGGTGATATATTAAATAATTCTGCAAATGATTTTGGAATACCTAGCCAGTCATTTGGAAAAAAAATAAAATTTTATCCCTACCTCACTCCTTAGACACAGAAAAAAAAATGAAACCATGAAAACACATTCCAGCCGGGCTCAGTGGCTCAGCCT
>NW_007020877.1:0-957 GCF_000164805.1 Carlito syrichta
ATATCCAAAAAGAAACAGAAGTGTTCACTTTAAGAGTGGTTCATTAGAAATTATCTCTAGATTTCTAGTACCAATCAAGCATAGAATCCTAGATTTAACATGACCCTAGAAATTATCCACTCCAATTTCTCATTTTATAGATAACTCAGCCCTAGAAAGGTTAAATGACTTAACAATGTCATACAGTCAGTGAAAGAGCCAGGAAAAAATTTCCTCCTTACAGTTCAGTAAATATGTAGTTTTCACAAATGCTCTGTTCAAACTCCACTACAATAGTGGGCTATGGGGCTCTTCAAGCCCCAGGAACAGTAATGTGAGTCACTAGAGGCCCCTCCACAGAAAACTCACCTTCAGTATTGGAAATGGGGGTACTGTCACATTTGCTTTCACACTGCTGCATTGACGGAGGCCGGACAGTTTCTGGACAGTCACTAGAGGCCTGTCCAGTGTAGGAGAGACACTGCACAGTTCGCATTTGCTGTCCAAGGCCACACTGAGCAGAACACTAAATCCAAAGACACAGAGAAACAAAATATTAATCTCAACAACTTTCAGGAGGTAAAAAAGATACTCTGTCACTTCAGGTACATTGCTTTTAAAGCCCATATGTGGCTCATCTGTGAGAAGTCTATGATTAGGTCATGGTACTATAAAATTGATTTGGAAATTCAAGAATCATGTTATCACTCTAGAAAAAGACTCAGCATAGCTCCCAGAGGACAACAGATGGAGATTTCTTGAACTATCACTCCAACAATTCCAAGAAAGGCTGGTGAACTCTAGCAGAAGTGTGATGAGAAAATCTTCATGATGAAGTAGAATACTAAGAAATTCTAGGGCTAGGGCATCACTATTGCTCGCTATTTATTACAGGCATGCAAGTAAACAACCTGATGGCTTTATTGGCATGCTCTGTATCTGATCAGATTATTAATTTAGTGTAATAGTAGTGATGGC
>NW_007020878.1:0-949 GCF_000164805.1 Carlito syrichta
CAGAAGTCAGAAATCAAGCAGGGCTGGTTCTCTGTGGACGCTCTTCAGGGGAAAATCCTTGCATGCCTCTCTCCTAGCCTCTGGTGATCACTGACTGTTAGTGATATTCCTTGTCTCGTGGCAGTGTTAGTGATATTCCTTGTCGCGTGGCAGTGTTACAAACACCGCCTCTGCACTCACATGCCTATGTTTTTTGCCTCTAGTAAGGAGACTAGCTGTTGAATTAGGTCTCTCCTGCATCCAGTGTAACCTCTTCTTAAACTGATGACATCTACAAAAGTCCTATTTCCAAATAAGGTCACATTCATAGGTATTTGGGGTTAGGACTTTAAAATATCTATTTAGGGACACAATTCAACTGACAACAATGTGTTTATTCTGGAATATGACCACTCTGAGAATGACTGGGGGTGGAGAGTGGAGGGCCCACGTTCTACACCTTGGGAAAGAGTTGCATGGAGTGGGTAATGGTTGAGCCACAAAGAAGCACTTGGGAAGTGTCAACAGAAACTCAAGGAAGATGGTGCATCAGGCTGGTCCAAGACTGGGCTGCCCATCAGTAAATATGCATTCAATTTTACCATGAGTCAGACACTGTGGTGTGTGTTAGTAGTCAGATAATGGAAGGATAGGAGAGGAGAGGCTGATTGGATTCAAGCATAACGTGGAGTTAGGCATGCACATTGTTTCTGGCCTATTTTCCCCTTAGAATTATGCCTAAGACCCAGAGATAGTGAGCTAGGAGTAAAATCAGAAACAGTGAAATGGGTACATGCACAATAATATGTGAAGTATCGAGAGCATAGGACAACAGTTTTCCACATGCAAAAGGCCAGGGAAGATTTAGTACACTTTGGTTCAGACTAATGAATAAGGGAAGTATACCACAGGGCCAAACCCTGTGACAATGAGACTGGCCAAGAGGAATTTGTGTTGGCCCTGAAAAAGG
>NW_007020879.1:0-930 GCF_000164805.1 Carlito syrichta
AGTGGGCATCCCTTAAAGTTTGAAAAAGGGTAATATAAAACAATAAAAGGAAATATCACTTAAAAATATGTTTATCCCTAATAGCTGGGTCAGGCAGAAAACCTGCAAGTTAAATTAGATTTTTGGATTTTAGACTGTGAACAGCTTAAACATTTTTAGTGTTTTGTAGACACATCAAAGAGACTCTGGAAG
Source organism: Carlito syrichta (assembly GCF_000164805.1). Classification (NCBI taxonomy): domain Eukaryota; kingdom Metazoa; phylum Chordata; class Mammalia; order Primates; family Tarsiidae; genus Carlito; species Carlito syrichta. The sequence goes on from NW_007020879.1 coordinate 193, forward strand.
CCATCATAGTCTTCTCTAAAAGCATTTCATAGTCCTCCATCAGGAAGTGAATGCTTGACTGGAGTGGAATCTATGTTCTAACTCAGTTTGACTTTTACATCATTAGGATGGTCTGTACTTATGATTTTTTATGTAAAAGTATCTCATGTCTTTTTCTTTTAGGTTTGTGAAAGAAGGAGATACAGTGTCTCAGTTTGATAGCATCTGTGAAGTCCAAAGTGATAAAGCTTCAGTTACTATCACTAGTCGTTATGATGGAGTCATTAAAAAACTCTACTATAATCTAGATGACGTTGCCTACGTGGGGAAGCCTCTGGTAGACATAGAAACAGAGGCTTTGAAAGGTAAATCTGTAAATCTACTTATCTGTCTCAACAAATTGGTTACTGTTGTCCTTTTGCCATTGGGTCTCAATTACAGGTGATCTTCTACTTTTAATACCTTACAGGATTTGAGTTGGGGGTTTAGAAGCCCAAATAAGGAAAACCGAAAGGTTCTCTGTGATGCATGATTATCTTTTGGCCAGTTACCATGTTGGCAACAGGTACAGTTAACACTTCACTTATCAAGAGCCCTACCTTCTGGAAACCTTAGTGTTCAAACAAGCCACAAGCTCTCTCAGTAATTAAAGATTTGGGCTCTAAATACTGACCAGTAAGAACAAAAATTGAAGTATGCAAAGATAAAATCTAACATAATGGATTGCTCTGTTTGCCACTGATACCAAAAAAAATTTAA
>NW_007020880.1:0-919 GCF_000164805.1 Carlito syrichta
GCTGGTCTCAAACTTCTGGCCTCAAGTGATCCTCCTGCTTTGGCCTCCCAAAGCACTGGGTTATTGGTGTGAGCTATAACTCCCAGTCTGTGTCACTTATAAAAATGCCTCATACTTCTAGAATCTGGTTGTGTTTGACCTTGTACAGGTTCTCAGAAACACTGCCCCTGTTTCTGAATAACTGTGTGTGTTTTTTAAAATGTGTGGCCTGTGTCTCCAGTTCTTGAAGCTGTACGCCATCTTTCAGGCCGAGACCAAGTGCTGCCTCCTTCAGGCAGCCTTATGGGCTTGCTTGCAGATTGAATTGACAGCTCTCTCATCTGTAACTCAAATCTTCTTCCCATCCTGGCTGTATTTAGATGTTTATATTCTGTTTCTTCTAGAGGACTCCTCTGTTCCTTTGTCCATCCATCTATTCTTTCTGCAGAGGTTTATTGAGCACCTACTCTGCACAGACCCAGTGCTTGGCCTGGCATGCAGTTGTGAACGTACGAAGCCCCCGTCTTGCTGGTATCTGCATCCTTGGGCTGGCACAGCACTGGGCTTGTTGACATTCCCAGCACCGGGCACGACACCTGCCACCAGGTAACAGGTGTTGGGTAAATAAGTAGATGCTGAGAGCCCGTGTGATCACCCATCCTGCCCTTCAGCACAGCTTGTTTGTTTAGATTTTACCTGAGCTTCTGCTAAACCACACACAATTAACATTTTCCTCCCTTGAGGGGAGAGCAGTGGTTGTGGGGTGGTTTGGAAGCTGTGATTAAGCTGCTCTGCCCTGGGGCCCCTGGGCCACCTGGTGCCCTCACTGGTCCTGGCAAGTCCCTGCCCTTCCCTGACCAGCCTTGCTGTCCTCCTCTGTGACCTCTCATCTCTTGGATGCTATGAAACGAGGGCAGTGTGCGGGCTGGAGCCTGTCCAC
>NW_007020881.1:0-913 GCF_000164805.1 Carlito syrichta
CACCTAAGCCCAGCAGGTCAAGGATGCAGTGGCCATGAGCATGCCACAGCACTCCAGGCTTGGCGACGGGGTGAGAACTCCAACTCCAAAAAAGAAAAAAAAAGAAAGAAAAAATTGTTCCAAGATAAGTAATAATTATAGACATTGTTACAGATACTATTTTTCACCATGGAGATCAACTTCAATTTCATACTGTGCCAATATTTGCTCTTACTGACATAAATAATTTTCAGCCTGTTTTTGAGAGGTTTGGTTTACATGTAGGTCTTTTCTTTTTGCCCTATTTCATATAGATATTTATATTACTGAAATTATATGGAAATTTCAAGACATGAATAACCAACTGTAATTTACAAGATGTAATTATCCAGATGGAACTTTCAAGATATAATAGACATATGTGTAATATCAGTTCATGTCCAGTATGACTAGATGATTTTTATCTTTTTACATCTATTTGCTAAAACTCCAGTATTCCATTTTAGCTTTGACACATTTCATTTTTCATTAAGAATAAAAGATTATGCTAAACAATTTGACATCTATTTTTTCTTTTTACATTCACCTGGATTTTCAGTTTTTTATCTTGCTTTTTTAAAACCACAAATCATTTGGCCAAGAGAGCAATTCAATGACAGATCTTTGCAGAACATTTTGCAAACAGAATTTGGGAACTTTTACACAAAGCATTTTATCTCAAAGTTTTACTTCAGTTTGTTGTCCACAAAGCAGTTATCTATCATGGAAAAACAATTTTGGGAAAACCAAGGATGCTTAAATTGCTGAACGAAACCTCATTGTTTAGAAACAGCTTTCACAAAATGTTTATCTGCACTTTTCAAATTCAATCATGTGAAAACAGTGTTTTTAATCAACACATTTTATTCAGTATAGCCTTTTACACATAGTAACA
>NW_007020882.1:0-909 GCF_000164805.1 Carlito syrichta
AAAAAAAAAAAAAAAAAAAAGAGCTTGCAGGAAGGGAGCCAACATGGAGAAGTGATCCCCATGAGTGGGACTGAGCTCACGGCTGGGAAGTAACAGCAATGCAAGGGTCCCTTACAAGTGGTTGCCCCTGTGTGAAGCTAGGGCTTGATCCTGCTAAGACCCTCTAAGAAGCCATGGCGAATATCTGAGGGAAGGAAGAGGGAATATTCACAGGCTCCTACAATGACCTTGCATTGGTCAAAGGTTACCCCATAACTCTTTCCGACTTCCAGGTTTGCCAGGTGAATTCTCAGAAGTGTCTCAAGAATGTATTCATGTCCTGATTGTATAGTTAATAATAAAAAGATTGAGGGAGGGCTTGGGCCTGGGTCTGGGGACTGGAGTTGGTGGAACACAGATCTCCAAAGTCAAGTCTCATTTTCAGAGTCTGGCAGACAGGGCTCTGAGGAACTGGAATTACGGAGAACAGAATCCAGGCTCCTTGAAGGTGGGGAGAGGGGCCTGGCAAGAAATGGCATGATGTGTCAGTTTTCTGCCACAAGAGACCTTCCATATTCCTTAGCACAGTAGGCACAGAACATCTGATATCCTGCTAGACAGTGCAACCAACAGTCAGAAAGTAGCAGACAAGTCCACCATACCTCGGTCCATGGCCAAAGCCAGAAAATTAAACAAACGATGACCTCAAAGCAGTACTTCTCCAATTCAGTGAGGATGAGAGCTTGTTAAACATTTAGATTCCGGGTCCCACCCAGAAGTTCCAGTGTGGGTCTTGGCAGAGCCCAGAATCTACATTTATGATGCAGGGCCATGCTTGAGAAACACAGTCCCCGGGCCTATACTCTGAGTCCTTTGAAGGCAGAAAGTGTCTCCTTTATCCCTAGTTCCCTCCCCATACCTGGCACATAG
>NW_007020883.1:0-901 GCF_000164805.1 Carlito syrichta
ACTGAGAGCCCCAAAAGACAACATACCACACCAGGACCCTGAGAACACTGGGCTGGAGCCTGAGGGAGAACAGCCACCAGCACCCATATGCTTCCCCTGCTGAGCCACCTGTCTCCATCCCACCAGTCTGGAAGAGTCACAGAATTTCAGGGATTTCTTAAAATGCAGAAACTGTGTAACAGGATGCTTTATGATAGGAACAAACTTTGTATCTACAAAAAAATTATATATATATAATATATATGTGTGTGTATATACATATATGAACATATATATAATATGAACATTAATTTAACAGAAAATCAGGTAACTGCTATATGCAATTATATATTTTTAAAGTCTCCATTTTGATATGACAAGCACAATAATTAACAGAATGTATTTTAAACCACTCACTGCCTTGTGGTGGGGTGTGAAAAAGAAATTTGAGGTCACTGAAGGGGAAAAAAAGAGAAGTTGCTTTCATGAGAGATTGGGGAAATGGCCAGCAGGCAGGCAAAGTTGGGAAAGAAAGGGTTAAGGGGGATATCTGCAATGTCATCAGTGTGTGTGTGTGTAAAGATAGTACAACCAGTCTGTGCTGTGTTCATGTTGAGGACTGATATATTAGGAAAACAACACAATTTGGTCAAGGTGGTGATACTCCCAATGGTTTGAGAGCAGGAGAAGGTACTTTTACTATATCAACATAAAGGTAAAAAGTACCAAACGCTAGCTACTAGTATATCTCAAGAATATGGTAGTATCGAGGCTTATGATTGAATTCTGAATTCAATCTCCTTCTTTAAGAGGCTGTATTATCAGTCTGATTTCTTCAAGAAATGTGGGCATGGCCAGGCACAGTGGCTCACACCTGTAATCCCAACACTTTGGGAGGCCAAGGTGGGAGGATTGCTTGAGC
>NW_007020884.1:0-894 GCF_000164805.1 Carlito syrichta
CTCAATGCAGTTGTTTACAAGCAATTTCTAAAGCAAATCTGCTTTTTAATTCTGGTGGTTACCTTGATTTGGTAGAGACCAGACTATATAGCTAAGACTTGGCAGCCTCTAACCATACAAAAGGCTTTTTTGGGCTTCTTGAAATGTCCATACAATTGCCAGGGAAGCTTGCCAACAAGTCAACCACATGTTGACATTGCCCAGGCCTCTTGCCTACTGGAAGGGGAGAATACCACCATGTAACAACCTGGAAATCATTACTAGGTTAAAAACATAGTTGATTTTTACTAAGGCGGTTAACTTTTTCATTCAGAGGCATTTATTTTGCAGGATGACCATTGTTTGTGTTAGTAAAATCAAAGTGGTATCTGGTTACCTGGAAGTATTTGGAGTCAACTGAATTTTGTGGATAAAGGACCAATTGATACTTGGGTCTTTAACTATCATCATTCTTTTCTTTCACACATTTATTTCAGTGTTTAATATTGCAAGTGTTTGAGGATCTTTATTTAGAAGTTTGGTGATGTTTTTGTGACCAGATATATGTTATAGGAACAAAACTCTTGTTTATATCAATTAGCCTATGGTAAAATTGGATTGCTTATGCATCATTTCACTTAAAGTTGTCATTTCCAGGACCTTTTGGTGATGTTAAGTGAGGACTTACTGTACTATTAACTGCAGGGACCACCTAAGTGTGGGTAGCCCTGATTTCAGACATGGACAGCCTTGAGTCTGACTTCTGGCACTGCCATTTGCTGTGTCCCCTGAAGCAGGTACATTTGGAATCTCTGAGCCTCAGTTTTCTATCATATGGGGACAAAGAATTTGCCTTGGAGGTTATTCTGAAGACTTGATAAGATTAGGTAAAGCGCTCAGGTCAGTATCTGGTGC
>NW_007020885.1:0-879 GCF_000164805.1 Carlito syrichta
CAGATATTCATTAATATTCACCATGTTTGGGGGTTCAGATATTATTTGTCTAGAATGGGTAAGATGCCATTAGGATGTCTCTTTGAGATCTGAGACCGTGGTCTAAAATGTCAAAGTAAATACTTAATTGATTCCAAGTCACTCTCTGAAGGGATATCAGGCACGCAAAGTGATAGAATGGGTTCTCTGCAAACCATTTTGATTTAGGATTTAAACAGGAAGCTAGAAGTCTGATCATGTGTCCGTGTTGGGGTTTCTAATCTAAGAACAGAAAGATAAGACATCGAGTTTGAGACAGGAAAGTGCAGATAGGAAGAGGCTGGAAAGTGCAGATAGGAAGAGGCTGGAACTAAGAGTGTATGTATTCAGAGTCATTTCAGCCAAGTGGCCCACTTAGGCTCAAGAACTGAGAATCAAGAACAGGGAGATAAACTCAAGGAACTGGAGATATTAAAGTGAGAATGACCCCAGCTATTGAAGTGACTGGATGGAGAGATTAGGGATGAACAGGGCATAGGGAAATTCCAAGGATTGGAAAATGTTGTGTCAAGGTGACACTGACTTTAATCTACTAGAAATAGAAGACACAAGAAGTGTACTTTTGAACAAGAATCTGAATCAACATAAGCGTCACAGCATAGCAGTTCCTTTTTCATTATAGATTTGTGATCAGGTAGCCCTTATGGCATAGCTTTTTCTAGTTATGATTTACATGGAAGCCCTGTCAGAAATCACTATTTTCCTTTCTATAACTCAAGAGGATTACCGAAAGATTATCTAAATAGTCAGACACCTTTAGCTATGATGACTGGTGCGGTTCCTGATTCTCGGTTCTTGAACCTAAGTGGGCCGCTCAGCTGAAATGATTCCGAATGCATA
>NW_007020886.1:0-1098 GCF_000164805.1 Carlito syrichta
GCAACAGTTCCAACAGCATTAACACAAAATGCACACAAGGCACAAAAAGGTCCCTGCAAAGGCTTGTTGCCTTTCTCCCTGGGTCTTTTAGCTGGCATCCTTTTAGCTTTTACCAGGCTCTGGTCCACCCAGCAGTGGCCCTATTTGCATAATTAGCTTGCATCTGTGGGTGCACGTGAACTTGGGCTCAGTACCAGCAAGAAACACTGGAAGATGTCAGCTGACGGAGCCCTCTTGTTCCTACAGAGGAGATGAAAGCGGGGCCATTTTGGAAATCATATCCCCCTTCGCCTGGGCCTCTGTGTCACTTAGAGTGAGGACAGGCAAAACCAGAAATAATCCCACAAAGAGGGGGCAACCTGGGAAATGCAAGATGATCATTGTGTTTTGACACCAATGATCCAGAACCACACTGCAAGCTTCAGTTCTTTCGAAGTTGCTTGGCTGGATCTGACAGCAGTGGTAGGTTTGCTTCTTGGATTTCTCTGTGCAGAACACTCTCGTTCCCTTCCTTCCCACCCCTACTCGTTGGACAACAAGGCCGGGCCCTGTAGTTCTTCTCTGGAAGGCCTCGACCCTCTGAGTTAAGCCCTCCTAAGCCTCCATCCCCTCCCGGTGACCTCAGCAGCACATCGTATTTGTCCACCCTCTCCAACCTCATCCATGTTGACAGTTGAAGAAGCGGGAGGCGGTGACTTAAGATTAAGGGTGAGGTTTGTCGTCCTATGTTCTGGTACTTGTTGCCCTGGATGGATCAATCTCTAAAACGGGATTAAGGCAGCACTTCTGTCATAGGGCTGGGCAGAATAAGATGGCACGATGCACATAGCACATAAAGTAGGTGCTCAATAAACGATGGCAATTATTGTTAGACAAGGAGTCAGAGATGCTATTTTTGTTTTTAGTTTCCACTCCATCTCAAACGAATTTTGTGGCCTTAAGCAAGAAATTGAAAACTCCCTGAGTCTCAATTTTCTCATCTGTAGTCTGGAGACAAAAACAGCTTTCCCCTGTTTGCTCACAAGTTTGTTTTGAGATCTTATCAACGGCAGCAGCAGCAAGATCTCATTTCAGTTTCAGATTCTGAGGAGCTGCCTT
>NW_007020887.1:0-866 GCF_000164805.1 Carlito syrichta
AATTTCCATACCACGTTCCATAGAGGTTGTACTAATTTACACTCCCACCAACAGTGTATAAGCGTTCCCTTTTCTCCACATCCATTCCAGCATCTATTGTTTTTTATTTTTTTTTAGTAATGACAATTCTGACTGGTGTAACGTGGTAGCTCATTGTGGTTTTAATGTGCATTTCCCTGATTATGAGTGATATTATTTTTTCATATAATTGTTGTCCATTTGTATATCGTATTTTGAGAGATGTCTGTTCATGTCATTTGCCCACATTTTAATGGGGTTATTTGCTGTTTTCTTGCTGATTGTTGAGTCTGGATAGTAGTTCTTTGTCAGATATCTGATTGTGAATGTCTTCTCCCATTCTGTAGGCAGTCTATTTTCTGTTGATTTTTGTTTTATTTTTTTGCTGTGCAGAAGCTTTTCAGTTTAATTAAGTTCCACTTATTTATTTTTGTTTTAGTTGTATTTGCTTTTGGTATTTTAGCCACAAATTCTTTGCCCAGACCGATGTCCACAAGAGTTCTTCCTAGGGTTTCTTTTATGATTTTAATGGTTTGGGGTCTGACATTTAAGTCTTTAATTCATCTTGAATTAATTTTTTGTATTATCAGTAAAGATAAGGTTCAAGTTTCATTTTTCTCCGTGTAGCTATCCAATTCTCCCTACACCATTTGTTAAATATGGTATCCTTTCTCCAATGTATTTTTTGTCTGTTTTGTCAAAGATCTGATTGTAGGCATTTGAGTTTATTTCTGGACTCTCCTTTCTTTTTCCTTGGCCCATGTGTCTACTTTTGTACCAGTATAATACTATTTTGGTTACTACAGCTATGTGGTATAATTTGAAGTCAGGTGATGGTGATGCCTCCA
>NW_007020888.1:0-1306 GCF_000164805.1 Carlito syrichta
GTTGGTTGAGAACAACCAGACATTGTACTTTTATTGCTACCATGATTTGTCTAGGGAAAGCATATAGTCAATTTGGTTTCAGTCAAAGCAAAGTAAGGACAGTAGCAAACTACATGGCTGAAATAAGAGCTAGATGTCTTTTTGTCTCTTTTTAAAATTGTACATGAGGAAAAATTTAGCTCTGTAGTTGCTGGCAGCCATCATGTGAGCATGAAGCAATCCAGCTTTAGGGTGAAGTTGATATCATAGATGGCAGAAAAGACAGATGGAAAAAGAAAAAAAGACACAAAATAGTGTCCTCGGTGACATTGTTGACTCACTGGATCAACCTCTATTGAAGATGAGAAATTACTTTTATTGTTAAGAATGCCATCTGGAGTTGGATATTCAGCCATTTGCAACTGAGAATGTTGTGACTCCTGGCTTGGTACTCTATGACAAACTCCCTAAGTCATCCTAGAAAGATATGATTTAAGCTTCTTGAATGCAAAATTCCTCTAGGTTATGTTTTTTTTCTTTGAGGTGTATTTCATAATCTGTGAAAACATAAATATAGTACAGGATATGGTTCAGAGGCCAGCTCTATGTTAGGGATTGAAGGACATGAGTGTAAGGTAGATGAAGTTTGAGTAAATTTGTGGTTTACTTAGAGAATTTTCAGTAAAAACATTTGTTTTTGTTTTTGAGAAAGTAAAAGGTCAGGCAACAAAAGAAAAAAATGCAAAGCTAATGATAGCTAGAAAAATTTTCTGTTTTCATTTGGATATGCGATGGTGTCCATGATAAGGAGGTTGAACTACCCTTTTCTCTATCACCTACATTAATTACATAGATTGCAAAGCAAAATACTAATTTTCCTAGCCTTCCTTGTAACTACAGGTGGTTATGTGATACAATTCTGGTCAACAGGATGTAAGCAGATGTCTTCTGAGAGAATTTCAGGGAAAGTCTTTGCCTTCCTGTTAAAATGGGTCATATACTATTAGCATGCCTCTTTCCTCTTTCATGTCTTGAATGATGATATGAAGTCCAGAATTATGGTGGCTACCTTTTGATAATGAGGCAATAGATATGAGGACAAATGCCAAGGAAAGTGGAGTGAAAAAACAGTATTTTGACCCCTTGATGACACTGTTGATGAACTTAATGCATGCCTATCTCTAGCCTTTATTTTAGGTGAGAACTATAAAACCTTATTTGTTTAAACCAGTGTTTATGGACATTTTTTTACTTGTAACCTAACTAGTATATGCAATGACATTAACAATTCTTTGAATATTTAGAAATATTTTATACTTTTACTTTA
>NW_007020889.1:0-859 GCF_000164805.1 Carlito syrichta
CAGCCTCCCTAGTAGCTGGGGCTACAGGTGCATGTCACCACACACAGGTAATTTTTTTTTTTTTTTTGGTAGAGACAAGTTCTCGCTATGTTGCTTAGACTGGTGTTGAACTCCTCCTGGGCTCAAGTAATCCTCCTGCCTCGGCCTCCCAAAGTACTGGGATTACAGGTGTGAGCCACCGTGCCTGGCCTATTGTTGATTCTTGTAATATCCTTAGCTGGTGGCACATAGTAGATGTCAGTTGAATGAATAAATGAGATAATGTGAAGATTGAAATTGAAAAGAAAGAAAATGCATTTTGAAATTTTGATCCACTCTGAAAACTAAGTGAAATATTAAACATTCACCCTTAGCTCTCATAATCCCATAAGCATTGGCTTAATGTTCAAGAACAGTGTTGAGTTCCAGATGACCAGATTTCTCCACTTATTTGTTCATCCTACAGGTATTTCTTGAGGACCTAGCATGTACCAGATCTTGCACTAGATATAGGCAGAGGTATCTAGAGTCAAGTGAGGAAAATAACAGATATACCACCGTTTTAATGTAATCTGAAATTCAGGGCAGCCTTTGATGTGTGACTCACTCATGTTAGTGAGTGAAACTATTCACTGTAAGTTACAAGGAGAATTTTTTGTATGCAGACATTTCCATGGAATTGGATTAGATAGATTCATTACAGTTGAATGAGTGTTTCCTTTCATTGTTTATTTTAGAAATCTTTGTTTAGTAGAGTAGTAAAGCTAGGTGGTGTTTTTTTTCCTCTCTCTCTTTTTCATGTAGAAAATCTTGTTGGAACTCATGATGCTCCTATCAGATGTGTTGAATACTGTCCGGAAGTGAATGTGATGGTTACTGG
>NW_007020890.1:0-1462 GCF_000164805.1 Carlito syrichta
TGCTTATGTGCAGACATTGTGAGGCAGAATACATTATCAATTAAACAATATATAATGTAAAAATTAGCATTCATCTTGAATCAAAATCACTTGTAAGTTTGGCATGAAAGAAACTTTACTTAATTTGACAGATTTTGACACCAAATTAAGAGTAAGTATCATAGTTCATGGTCATAACTTGGTTGCATTAGAAATAGATAAAAGCCAAGGATGCCTTTTTCTTTTTTCACCCACTTTATGCCACCATCGCTGAGGATTATCCCATAGAAAAAAGAAGAAAGAGGAGGAGGAGGAGGAGGAGGACAAAGAGGAGGAGGAGTAGAATGTGCTATGACATTTTCCTGTGTATTCTGGAGAGATCATGCTTATGTGCAGACGAAATGAGGCATAATATTTTATCAACTCAAGAAGAAGGAGGTGGAGGAGGAGGAGGTAGTGGAGGAAGAGGAGGTGTACGTGGAGGAGGAGCAGGAGGAGGAGGAGGAGGATGTGCAAGGACATTTTCCAGTGTAGTATGGAGCGATCATGCTTATTCTTAGACAGAATGAGGAATAATTTGTTGTCAACTAGAGGAGGCGGAGGAGGAGGAGGAGGTGGAGGAGGGGGGAGGAGGTGGAGGAGAAGGAGGAGAATGTGCAAGGACATTTTCCTGTGTAGTGTCAAGAGACCATGCTTATGTGCAGACAGAATGAGGTATAATTTATTATCAAATTAAGAAGAAGAAGAAAGAGGAGGAGGAGGAGGAGGAGGAGGACACGGAGCAGAAGGAGGAGGAGTTGGAGAGGGAGGAGGAGGAGAATGTGCAAGGACTTTTTCCTATGCAATCTAGAGAGATCATCCTAATGTGCAGATAGAATGAGAAATAATTTGTTGTCAACTAAAGGAGGAGGAAGAGGAGGAGGAGGAGGGGGAGAATGTGCAAGAACATTTTCCTGTGCAGTATAGAGTGATCATGTTTATGTGCAGACAGAATGAGGAATAATTTGTTACCAACTAAAGGAGGCGAGGAGGCGGAGGAGGCAGAGGTGGAGGAGGAGGTGTAGGAGAATGTGCAAGGATATTTTCCTGTGTATTCTGGAGAGATCGTGCTTATGTGCATACAGAATGAGGCATAAATTATTATCAACTAAAGAAGAAGAAAGAAGAGGAGGAGGAGGCAGTGCAGGATGATGAATAGGTCGAGGAGGAGGAGGAGGAGGAGAATGTGCAAGGACACTTTCCTCTGTGGTCTGGAGAGATCATGCTTATTTGTAGACAGAGTGACGCTTAATACAGTATCAATTAAAAAATTATATTGAAATTAGCAGTCATCTTGAATCAAAAACTCTAGCAAGTTAGGAATGAAAGAAATTTCACTTAAATTGACATTTTGATACCAAATCAAGTATAAGTATCATAGTTAATGGTAATAATTGGTTCCATTAGAGATACAAACAAGCCACGGATGCCTTTTTATTTTTTC
>NW_007020890.1:2585-3814 GCF_000164805.1 Carlito syrichta
GAGGAGTAGAATGTGCTGTACATTTTCCTCTGGATTCTGGAGAGATCATGTTTATATGCAGATGGAATGAGGCATAATTTTATATTAACTAAAGGAGAAGGACGCTGAGGAGGAGGTGGAGGAGGAGGAGGAGGTGGAGGAGGTGGAGGAGGCGGAGGAGGTGGAGGAGAATGTGGAAGGACATTTTCCTGATTATTCTGCAGTGATCATGCTTATTTGCATGCAGAATGAGGCATAATTTATCATGAACTGAAGAAGAAGAAAGAGAAGGAGAAGGAGGAGGAGGCAGAGCAGGCTGACTAGTAGTTGGAGGAGGAGGAGGAGGAGGAGAGAATGTGCAAGGACATTTTCTCATGTAGTCTGGAGAGATCATGTTTATGTGCAGACAGAATGAGAAATAATTTGTTTTCAAGTAATGCAGGAGGCGGAGGAGGCGGAGGAGGAGGTGGAGTAGAATGTGCAAGACATTTACCTGTGTATTCTGAAGATGTCTTCCTTATGTGTAGACACAACGAGTCATAATTTATTATCAACTTTAGAAGGAGAAAGAGGAGGAGGAGGAGGTGGATGAGTAGGAGAATGTACAAGGACATGCTTATATGCAGACAGAGCGACGCATAATACATTATCAATTAAAGAATAAATAATGTGGAAATTAGCAGTCATTTTGAATCAAGCACTCTTGTAAGATAAGAATGAAAGAAACTTTTCTTAATTTGATAACTATTGACACCAAATCAAGAGTAAGTATCATAATTATTGGTAATAACTTGGTTCCATTAGAAATAGAGAGAAGCCACAGATGCCTTTTTATTTTTTCACCCAATTTCCCTCACCATTTGTGAGGAGTATCCCACCAAGGAAGAGGAAAGAGGAATAAGAGAAGAAGGAGGAGGAGGAGGAAAAAGTGGAGGAGGAGTAGAATGTGCTGTACATTTTCCTCTGGATTCTGGAGAGATCATGTTTATATGCAGATGGAATGAGGCATAATTTTATATTAACTAAAGAAGAAGGACGCTGAGGAGGAGGTGGAGGTGGAGGAGGAGGAGGTGGAGGTGGAGGAGGAGGAGGTGGAGGTGGAGAATGTGCAAGGACATTTTCCTGTGTAGTCTCAAGAGATCATGCTTATGTGCAGACATTGTGAGGCAGAAATCATTATCAATTATACAATATATAATGTAAAAATTAGCGTTCATCTTGAATCAAAATCTCTTGTAAGTTAGGCATGA
>NW_007020891.1:0-846 GCF_000164805.1 Carlito syrichta
TATTACATATCAAGTACTGTTCTAGGTTCTGGGGACATAGAGGTGAACTCAAGACAAAAACCCCTGTCCCTAGGGAAAAGAGAAAGACAGTATAAAAATACAGAATATATATGTATGCTGTGAAATAATTTGACACAGGTAAGGGAAACCCCAATCCCCAGTTTCATTGGAAGTTTCTCTTCCAGTGAGGGCAAACTGCTTCCTCTTCCATGGCAGAAGAGTTCAACATAGTCAGCCTGCCATGTTGGCAGGTTGCTGTGAAGCTCTGACATATCCAGATCAATAGTATTAAAGAAACACCCATTGTTATATATTTTTTCTTTACACATTTTCACACTGAAAGTATGTTTTTAAATTGTTTAATTGACTGTTGAAGAGTTGTATATATTTAAGATATAAACATGATATTTTGCTTTATGTATATATTGTGGTATAATTAAATCAAACTAATTAACATATCCATCACCTCACTTATTTTTTGTGTTGAGAACATTTAAAATCTACTATCTTTAAGCAGTTTTCAAGTATGCAATTTATTATTATTAACTATAGTCACCATGCTGTACAATTGATCTGCAGAACTTCTTTTTCCTACCATTCCTCTTCTCTCCCCTACTTAGCCCCTGGTAACCACCATTTTACTTTCTACTTCTATGAGTTCTGTTTTTGTTTTGTTTTTTCAGATTCCACAAATAAATGAGATCATGCAATATTTGTCTTTCTGTGCCTGGTTAAAAGAAAGTATTCTGTAATTAGGGTAACAGGTTCTGGGGTTTGGTAAATTACGTTAAATTAAATTAGCTAAAAATTCTCCTACTGTAAACATATACAGGACTGGAGTAATAA
>NW_007020892.1:0-2839 GCF_000164805.1 Carlito syrichta
ACAACCTCAGGCACAACCCATATACATTTCTCAAAACACCCATCCCACTAGTGAACACGCATTTCACCATTATACCCTAGCACCCCTGACAACCCCAAGGCCACATGTATACACATTGACTAAAAATCTCCCCTCAAACACTCGTCTTAATAAACATTCATAAATTCTATGACACCGTAAACCATTCATGTACAGTATACTGTCACCCCCATAGTATCCTAGTGAACTTCTCCCAGAGACACATCACTGTCCTATACATCCTCAGAAGAAGTATACGCAACACACTACACACCTACAGCTGAAGAATGGACACACAGATACCCCATTTTCTGAAGAGATTCACCGCTCTCAATAACACAAGCTGAAGTACCCAGATGCCCGAATGTAAACACAGTACACCCACAGATCCACAGATACACCCAGACACCCCCACAATCACCAGACATGTAGGAAGTCTCCCTGTAGCACCGATGTACACAATCACAATTACCCAGCACCATGGAATTCTGAAAATTCAATTACATCATCTCCAATAAACACTACCAGATGCCTAATTATATATCCACAATCTCTCATGCCCTCAATACATATACACCCAAAAACCCTAATGAAATCACAGTCTATAATCTTTAATACAAAATCACACCTTCCAACCACCATCAAATAAATACTTCAATATATACACACCCTTATTTCCTACAAAAATACACCAGAATGCAGTCAGACAAACCCTCTGGCAATAACTGAACACTTTCAAGCCTAAGTCATTTATGAGGGTAAAAACCCACAATACAGAATTTATTTTTTAAAGGTGTTTATTCTTACTTGTTTAAACTTCAGTCACCTTCAAATTACTCTTCATTTGATGCAATATACCTATCTAGACACTTTTTATTTTTTTAAATTTTGAGGTGTTTTTTCCAATGCTCAAAATAGTGTTTGAACTCATACATTTTGATGCTATTTAGTGCTTCTACAGTTCTTTTGTTCACCTCTTCCATGTCACCAAAAATTTCCCTTTGAGGAGTTTTTATCCAGGAAAACAAACAAAAAAAAGTCACTTGGGTAACATCGGGTAAATAGAGAGGGTGGGGCACAGAAATCGTGTCATTTTGGTCAAAGACTGCTGAACACTCAGCGTGGTATGCACAGGTAATACTCATAAATCAACAATCATGAAATGGGCAAATGCATTGAAAGACTCTACAAAAACAAGCAAAAAACTCCCTGAAAACAAACACATCATCTCATTACAACACTGGCAGCTTCATTGATGCTAGTGGGCTCCTAAACACGTAGCTGGGGAGGAAGCCTGTACAAGGGGCCCGACCTCCAAATATTCATTCTGTATTGGGTGGTACCCCCTCGTTCTTCTTAATGCATCATACAATCCTTCATTCTTTAATGTAGCATATATACCCCGGTGTGCCATGAAAAGTCGCATATATACCATGACTCAGAAACCGAAGACAAATACAACAACAATCCTCAAACATACACAAAACATTCCCACCTTCTCCTAAATACATGACACACAAACATTCTTCAAAACATAATCACCTCACAACCCTAAATACAAACATTCATGTTCCCAGTTGAAAAAATATGAGCAGAATTGGTCTATAACTTCAGACATATATACACAACATGAACTTCCATACACCCAAGAAACCCACTTTCCTCAGATTTAACTGAACACTTAAACTCTTACCTAGACACCATAAGCATACTTATAGCTCTCTATACTCTGAATATACACAAATTCAAAATGCAGTGCAGTGAAACGCATAACACTACCACTTCCAAAATGCAAGAATATATATGCACAATGGCTCACAATACACTCCAAACACACAGAACCAACCATATCCTCCAACACACAGACACACACACACACTCACTCACTCACTCAAAAATGCCACATCAAAAATGAAAAAGGGAGGCTGAGGTGAGTGGATTGCCTGAGCCTGCGGGTTCGAGACCCGCCTGGGCAGGCGAGACCTCATCTCTAAAATAAATTTTTAAAAATTAGCCGGGTGTGGTAGTGCGCGCCTGTAGTTCCAGCTATGTGGAAGGCTGAGGCAGAAGGATCGCTGGAGCCCAGCAAGTCGAGGCTGCAGTAGCCGGGAGCGGCCACTGAACTCCAGTCTGGGCGACAGAGTGAGACTCCAACTCAAAAAAAAAAAGAAAAAAGAAAAAGGTACTCATGCCACATTTACCAAAAATCATGTATACACAATTGCTACGTATCATTAATATTACGCAAATCATCCCATACTTCCACAACAACATGACTCACTGTGTCCTGTTTCATGTCATTTTCCCTTACCTCCCCCTTCAAATGTGACACATGAACACAATGCCTTGATAATATATATTCACAGGCACATACACACACACCACACACATGCAGCTTCACAGACACACTACACACACCCAAATACCTCACACACAACTGCACATGAGCATTCAAACCATATGCAAGCATACACACACAATCACCATATACTTCTCCATTGAATTTTGGGAATGTCCAGTCAGCAATATGATTAAGGGCTATTGATTTTTCTCGACTCTGCAGATAGAAGTGGGGAGGAGTGTGAAAATACAGATTTGAGAATTATGCAAAAGAGCTAATGTATGAAAATTTTAAGAGAATATTAAAATGTAAAGGAGAGAGCATAATCCCTCATATAAAATCGTTTCTACTGCTATGGCTTCCACCTCACAGATGACTGCAATCTTGGCATGAGTACAGTTTTAGGTCTATCAGTTATCTTATTGTGATATTACAGAAAGGTAAACAGATGACTTCTCATGCCCAGCCTCCTTCCTTTGG
>NW_007020892.1:2859-39259 GCF_000164805.1 Carlito syrichta
ACTTTCCAAACGTATGTATACATATTCACAATGGTTCACAATACACTCCAAACACACAGACCCTGCCGTATCATCCAACAAATACACACACACACACACACACACACACACACACTCGCTCACCCAAAAATTCCACATCAAAAATGAGAAAGGTACTCATGCCACATTTACCAAAATATCAGGTATACGCAATTCCTACACATCATTAATATTACCCAAATGATCCCATATTTCCACAACAACATGACTCATTGTCTCCTGTCATGTCTTTTTCCCTTACCTCCCCCTTGAAATGTAAAACATGAACACAATGCCTTGATAATATATTCACATGTGCGCAAACACACACACACCCCACACATGCAGCTTCAAGACACACTACACACACCCAAATACCTCACACACAACTGCACATGAGCATTCAAACCATATGCAAGCATACACACACAATCACCATATACTTCTCCATTGAATTTTGGGAATGTCCAGTCAGCAATATGATTAAGGGCTATTGATTTTTCTCGACTCTGCAGATAGAAGTGGGGAGGAGTGTGAAAATACAGATTTGAGAATTATGCAAAAGAGCTAATGTATGAAAATTTAAGAGAATATTAAAATGTAAAGGAGAGAGCATAATCCCTCATATAAAATCGTTTCTACTGCTATGGCTTCCACCTCACAGAAGAACTGCAATCTTGGCATGAGTACAGTTTTAGGTCTATCAGTTATCTATTGTGATATTACAGAAGGTAAACAGATGACTTCTCATGCCCAGCCTCCTTCCTTTGGCCCTCTCACTACAGTCTCTTATCTTAGAGCCCAGGCACCCACAGCAGACATCAGAAAGCCATCCTTAAGTGGAACAGTTCTTCATCAGGTCTTCATCAGACCATCAACTTTTGCATATCCTCAGCTCCACCACTGTGTCATAATAGGGTCCTGGGACTCCATAGGACATATCCTTCTTCTCATCAGCTCCTGGGAAGCAGAAGAGCTCAGGGCTTCTAAGGGTCTGGTCAGATGGGCCACTCAGCACACAACTTAGGATGTCTTTTGTGCATGTAGAGAAGGGGGAGGCATTGGGTACCCTCCATGACATACACCTCCAAGAAATATAGGCTTCAGAACAACTGGTGAAGTTCAAACTCAACCAATCTAGGAATTTCCTTTATGCAACCTGGTTGGATGATTTTCAGTGCTGATTCAAGATACCAAGGTATACCGGTTCCTCTCCCCCAAAATTCCTCTTTCTTCACATTTCAAAACAGAGAAACCCCAGAAGATGTATGTTGTATTCAATACAGGACATTTTATTTAACATGTGTAACCTTTTACATATACAAGCATACTGCAATCCATTCATCTGCAAGGATCAATACAATTCATACAACATCCTGTCACGATTTTAAGATGAGACATGAAAGGAGTGGTGAAAGCAGTTATTGGAACATGCAAGAAAATGATTTCAGCAGCTTTATCAGCAACAGGATTCACCATAAGAAAGAAAAGTCCAGAAGATGACTCACCTTAAAGAATGAGGCCCACACAACCATGGGCAGGTACAAGGGATGAGTAGTGACTGTGGGGACACCTTGATCACATGACTCCCTCTGGTGGGCTTGTGGTTCCACATAGAATACAGGAAATGTAGGTCAGTTCAGCCCATCGAGAAACACGAAGCCGAGATGCTTTTCTCGTGCCAGAAGTCGCCTCATCTTTCAGAAACAGAGAAAGAATAAGTCTAAAGGGTTCAGAAACATCCGAGCTGTATTTTCCCTTAGAAGGCCCCTCTCAATCCAGACCTTAACTACCATACACCCACCCCCAAGACATCCTTCTCCAGCTCTGATCCTGTTACTTCACTGACACAACTCCTGCCAGGCTTCTCCCACTCCCGCAAAGCCAGCACTCAGCCTGCCAAAGAAGTTAGAAAGCAGAAATGGGAGATGAGCAACATCAGGTGACACAAACGCCATTGTCTCTTTAGGGTACTGAGTCTCCCGTGACAAAATTTTCAGGGGATGTAACTGGAAAGCCCATCCTAGTGAGGTGTAACATCGTTCCCAGATAGTTGAGGGGTCACAGAGCAATTCCTCCTCTCCTTAACTCTTACCTACCAGAAACTGGCCTTGCCAAACATACCTGCTCAGGTGTGACTGAGTTCTTTGCGTGCAGTTTGATTGTACCCTTGACAGGAGCAAATGAGGATGACCTCACTCACCCTACCCCTACTCCTATAGCTCTGGAAGTCTGAAAAGCTCTGCCTAGCATTTACCACCAAGTGATGATTCAGACCATTGTGTCCAGAAGACTCCAGATGACATCTTCTCAAAGAACAAATTAGGAGCTGCCATGGGATTCTCAAATTGAGTGTACATTTGTGCATAGACCATTTAAATGGTAGACATTCATTCCTGGCTTTACCAGGAGGAGGAAGAAGATAACACATGGCTTTGGCTTCCTCTCTGACCATGACTCACTGAGACACGGCTCCTAACACAGACCAAGAGTACCCTCAACTGGAGGCCTGTTGGAGGTCATGCCTATGCTGAAACTTCAGGTTTCCATGGCGATAGATTGGTTAAGAACTAGAGACACAGATGGACCAGCCTGATGACCAACAGTACCCCTGCTAGGGGTAGAGGATAGTAGGGGCACTGGCTCTGCAGACTTTCAACACAGACCCTATGGTGGAGGGTTTCCTCACCCACAAACCTGCCCCAAAGGGACCAGGTTTGCCATAAGCACTTGGACAACACTTGGCACATTGGACCTCCACTCCAGGAAACTCAAAAACTTTCTGATTTTGTCTATCATGTGGACAACACCTATGAATGTTTGGTTCTGCACAGCATTCTGTCCACCAGCGCCACCCATCTCAGGATCTATATATCAAGACCACACAGATTGTGATGGAATGGATACATGACTAAGGTAGGAATATCCCCAGAAGTCATCTGTGGGGTGAAAAAAAAACAGAAATTACATGTATCTATGGAGCCTTTGACCCTAAAGTACAAACTAACAGGTTTGACGCGACTTAGAATGAGCAGGGTCAGTGCACACACACATGGGTTCATAGCCCCTGTATCTCACCCTCAATACATGTAGAGTCTCCAGTATGTACATCTACTGATGCCAGAATATTTCTGCTTCATACAAACATCTCAAACATCCTGAACACACACATACTCGCACACATGCACACATACACTCTCACGCACACAGACACACTGCCAGTGGGGCGCTGCTAAATGCTTAATAAAACACCCTCTGGAATACAGAGAAGCCTAGATATGTGGTATTTATCTTGTATAAATATTCCAGCATGACTACCAACCTATGCCACGCCCACAGACATACACAAGCTACCAACCTGATGCCACGCCCACAGACATACACAACTTTCATCCATCCATTGAAACACACATACAAATACCAATCACTGAATATATGCATCTCCCGAAATACCATATAATGCCCTATATCTTGGGATACAACTTCCCCACTCATGCCCCAAGTATTCTCAAACTCATGTAGAAATGCACTCATATTCTCCAGTGAAATACGCATTGCTCCCCAAAACCCTGTATACTACAAATATACCAGCACAATCCATCCACTAGCTGTTTTATACACATATGAACCAGTATACATGCCAAGAACACAGAAATATTTCTAGCATAACATTTAGAAATATGTATAACCATTGCCCTATCACAAAGTAATTAAACCTGGTATCAAATACCTCCCACATCCCAAAATACTAACAAATACCTCTAATACATAAAAATACATTTCTCTCACTCACCCATTAAACACAGAATTCTATTGTCCTGTCAGATACACACAAAATTCCTGGAATATACAACCCTAGTAGCTACTTACTAAATTCTATAAACACATGGCCCACAGAATATCAATCCAAATTGCCATTCTTCTTGGAACATACGCACACACAAATTGAAAACACATATCCATTTGCCCTAGTAGATCTACCATACCTAGTACACTACAAATATGCAAACATGCCACATGCTACCCTGAAATACACATATAGATTCACATAGTATGCACAAACATCATTAAACACTCACAAGTACACACACAGAAGTAATTTCTTCACTGTCCAGAATATAGTTTCATAAAAAGCCAACCTAAGAAGTGCACGTGTTCATCCACCAAGTCTACAAGAGTCATAGATATACTCTCATACACTGAAATACTCATATAGAACTCCTGAAAATTATGAAAAGAAACACACAATTACACATTCCCTAAATACATAAATGGTCCTCCCGCATTCCCCAAATATAAAAACAGACTGCACACACCCCCAAAATACACAAGCCCTAACTTCACCCACATGCACAAGCAGATAATCCCTCACAGTCTGCCAGCAGACACACACAAATCACAACATTCATGTGGGAAATAAACACACACATGTAAAATAGTCTTCCAAATCCTAAATTACAAACTCCTAACATCAAACATTTGTGTATACATCGTGTCATGGATTATATAAATTGGGTCTTTCTACATAGATCCAGTCAAAGGAAAGCTGAGCTGAGGGCTCAGCAAGAAAAATACTCAGGGCACTCAACAGCTCTTCAAAAATGTTCTCTGTTAGCCAGGCTGCTCAGACTTCCTTTGTAACCTGACCACTTGTATCTAATAGTCACCGAAACAACTTGCTTCAACTTTAATACGGGCTTTACCTATTTAACCTATCACCAGCACTCACCAAACAGAACTTACCAACTCCCCAAAAATGATACTGGTGCCAACAAACATTCTTTCAATACAATATGTAAAATTTCTCCTTTTTTTTGTCAATTATAGGGAAATTTATTATGTGATACTGAAAACAAAGTGTTCTAGATTTGGTGGAAAGCTTTGTTCTACTTAGCATTAGCTATAATTCTGTTACTAAGAGAGGAGAAAGAAATGGGAAAATTTAACATCTCCATTTCAAAAAATCACCCTGGGAGAAATGACTGTGGGGGTAGGTAGAAGCAGAACTTTTGGAAACAAAATGTTGACATCATCCAGTGAAGGGGTCAGCCATCCCTTGTCAAGTCTGTGATTCGATTTTACCCTGCCTACAAACTTCTACCCTAGCTGTTACTGTTCATAGATTCAGACAGGAAGAACAGCACTCCTAGGCCAAAGAAGATGGCTCTGTTACTCTGGACACAGTGGACTTCCTATATGTCTTGGCCTTCCAGGTCACATGGGGTGACAGGACACCATGAACTCGCCTCATAGCTGCAGAACACTGAGTCTGGACAAACCTTTCTTTTGTAGAAAGCAGTAAGAAAACCAGCTCTATTACCTCCTCCCTCAGGGTTGCTCACTACAGACACAACCCTGAAAAATGAGCCCATTCCCAAAGGTCAGGACATTGCATTCATGACATAGCCAGACAAAGTTGTTAAAGAATCAGAGACCCATGGAAGGCTGTTCTTTTCAGAGCCACTGAAGTAGCCACTGAAGACATTCAGGTGTACAGCAAGTTTTGCAAAGTGTTGTTCCAAAGAATGCGGGAATTAAATTCAACCTATGAGGGGGAATCCCCACAAAACTGGAATTTTTTTATTAAAAATCATAGACTAGTACATGTTACATGTAGACTATTACTATTACAGGACTTCAGTCACCTGCAAAGCACCCACTGTTTGATGCAGTACACCTATCAAGATGCTTTTTTTAAACTTGCCAATTTTGGAGTCTTTCAGAGCTTCTGCCATTTATGGGACACTAAGGCAGAGAGGGACTCCAGGAACACCAGGGGAGGGAGGGACTCCAGTAACTGCAGGGGAGGGAGAGACACCGAAAAACCATGAAACGCAGCGACATTGGGAACTTCATGGGCGGGAGACCGCCAGGAGAACCAGTCGAGAGAAGAACACCAGGAACTTCACAGAAGGGAGGGACACCAAGAACATCAAGGCAGGGAGGGACACCAGGAACTCCAGGCCAGGAAGGTACCCCAGCAACAACAGGATAGGCAGGGGTACAATGAACTTCAGGACTCGGAAGGACACTGGGGACACCAGCAGAGTGAGGGATACCAGGATCTTCAGGGGAGGGAGGGCCACAGGGAACACCGGGGGAGGGAAGGATACCAGAAACACCGGGGCAGGGAGGGACACCAGCAACACAGGTGAAGGAGTCACACCAAGAACGTAGGGGAGAGAGGACACCAGTAACACGAGGGGAGGGAAGGATGCTAGGAAGTTCAAGGGAGGAAAGCACAGCAGCATAGACGACCCAACTGATTTTCTTTGCTACACTGGCAGGATTCTCGGCTCTGAGGGGAGCCACCCCAAGGTGGAAATGCAGGAATTGATAAGCGAGAATTGGGAAAGGAGTCAGAGGGTGGTCAGGACGCACCTGAAGCAAAACTGCAGGGCCTGCAGGGCTTCACGATGTCTTGACAGGAAGCCCCTGTCTCTATTTTCCTCCACGCCCTGCAATGTGCTTCTTTCCTCCATCCCCTGGGACTTGCTCAACTGGGAAGAACCCTGAGTGCCTGTTTCCTCCACAGTTGGTGAAGAAGCACCTCCTGGGCCGGAGGAGGAAGAGGGTGCAGGGTCACCCCTGACTCATGGCATGTCTGGGTTGAGCTCAAATTCCTTCAAGTCTGCACCTAGCCAAGGAGCAGAGACAAACGACTGTGATTCCCAGAGTCAGCAGAGACACCTGCACACCCCATATGACCTTCCACAGCCCTCGTGGATATGCCGAAGGCACACCACCCTGCTGTTGCCCGAAGACCTCACTCTTCTCCCAAGGGGCCCAAAGCCTTCCACACCAAGGGCTGCCCAGCCATCCTCTCCTTCCCAAGACCGCCATCCAGCCTGCCCTTTTCTCTTAGAATAAGCCTCTTCTGTTTGGGTGACAGGCAGGCCAGTGGATGGGTTTTGTGAGGATGAGAATGAGCTCTCCAACCTGGCCTTCCTCTTGGCCTCTTGGCACAGCTTGCTGCCCTGAGTACCTTCCCTGAGTCCAGGCCCTTGCACCAGACTTCTGTGCTTTGGAGGCTGGGGGCCTCAGCGAGTCCCCATCCCCCATCTCCTCATAAAAGGCCACAGCTTTGCACCACTTCCTGATTCCAAAGCTTGGAAGCAAGTTTTCTTCAGAGACCCATTCTCTGGTGAAGAGATGTTCCCCTAAGGGCCTGTTTCCGGAGTTTCAGGAGCAATAAGTTCTCGGCCTATGACTGGGCAGACGTCCACTTCCCCGATAAAGAAGGCGTGACTCATTTGTAACCGAACGGAGGAAGAAATGACACTGTAGCAAGTAGGTGTCGCACAACCTCCTTGGCGCCAGCCCTCATTGTGGACCTGGACTATGGGATCCTCAGGGCAATCACTGCCCTAAATAGACGGGGTTCCCTCACACCAAATGCTGACTCTGTTGGGTCTCAATAGTTTGGAGGTGGGCAGCTTCTGTAGGAGGGGGATGGCAGCTCCTGGGGTGGAGGTGTAGGGACTGGGTGAGGGAATGTGTACCCCACCTTTGGGCATTGTATGTAAATGTGAATAGAGGTAGTTATGCTGGCAAAAACTCGCAGGCTGCCCTACTCCTTGGTCTGTTTTGCTCAGTGTAGTGGGCATTAATGACTGAAGGATAAGGGAGGGGGCAAAGGCTGGGATCGACAGGGACTATGGCCTTCCTCAAGTTAGGTTTAGGGCTTGATTAGGTTTAGGAGAGGTGTAAGCTGTCTGCCTTGGACTGATAGACTCTGATGTATTACCAGGACCTACTTATACCATCTCTCGAGGCCTTGCCTATGATGGGGGCTTCACTGGGTTGTCACATCAAAATCTGTAGCCATTGTTGATGGAAAGATGCCATGAGCCTTGCAGCTGTGTCACGTATCCTTTTTCTCCTCAGTGCCTGGAGCAGCTCTTCTCTGAGCATTTTCTTTTTGCTTCGCCAGATGCTGGCATTAGGGCTGAACTTACCCTAAGCCCAGCCAGGGCTTTTCCCAAGTGTGTGGTTTACCTTAGAGAAAAGTCTTGGCTTGTGAGGACACCACTTTCAATCTGGATATAGGAGCTGGTTTCCTGCAGTCTAGGTGGGTTTGAAAATGGAGGAAATAGTAGCTCTTCCTTTACCCTTAGCTGTACAGAACCAAGAACAGTGAACTGAGGGGATGAACAGGTGCTTGTCTACCTGAAAATGTTGGGATATGACCTAGGCAGGAGCATGTGAAGTCCTTTTTGGGATTTCTGGACAAATGAGAGTCAGGTCACTAGAGTGAGGAGCACCCACCTTGCTGTGGCCCGAGGACCTTACCAGGAGTCCCCACAAACCAATTCCCTCCCCACGGATGATTCACTCTTCTGCAGAGTTAGATGTAATGTAATTGATATCAACATCTAAAACAGCTCCTTCCATCACACAACTACCAAGAGCCACAGGCATAACACTCCTACCAGGAGCGGGCGGTTCTCGGCATAAGGTGGTTCCGTGGGATAAGAGAATCAACTAAGTGGAGGATGACGGGTCAGTGTCTTCCTGCCACGCATGGCCACAGACCCCATGAGTCAAGCAGAGGCTGCCTGGAAGTTGACCATGTAGTTGGAAGCTCTCTGGGGGCGGGACTGCGTGTGGGCTGAAGGGACACATCTGCACCTCCAGGAGCGGGTGCGATGCAAGGAGGCAAGATCAGGGAGAGGCTGATCCTGAGATCACACCTGCTCTTTCCAGACCATTCTGCCCATCTCTGGGCAACTCTTAACCACTCTGTGCGACCGACTTCAGCACACTTCTCCAGACCCCTCTCAGCGTCTCCCATCCTAACAACACATGACCCAATACCTGCCCTCATCCACTACTGGCCCATGCCTTCTTCTCCATTGTGAGTTCTGCTTCCTCCTCTAGGGCCCATTCCGGATCAGGATTCCTGTGACTCCCAGAGTGTCTGTCCCAACCCTGCCCAGCACGTGGAGCTGTGGTCCTGGTGATGGGAGGAAATGGCAGGTATGTAGGATCTCTGGGTAAACAGTTTCCTGGCTTTTCTGCTGGGTGACACAGGGCGGCACGTCTGGACCCTCTCCTCTTCCATACTCCCTGGAAATTGCCAATTAGCCCTACAGGCGTTCCTTTGCCTTTCCCTTCTCCTGTCTGTGTGAAGAGCCCAAGCCACACATACGCTCAGTGGCCCCTGTGAAGGAGTGTTTGCCCTGGGAATGTTTTTCCTAGCTGCCACCCTCTCTTTCCCCAGATCAGTCTCCACATCAAAGCGGCTTCAGAGCATGTGCTCCACTTAGCCAGCATGCTGTGGGGCTGCACACCAGGCCCCTCAGTTCAGGAAGCCTCTGGAACACCACACCAGGCAGGTCCTCATGAGTGGTGAGTAGGAATTCTCAACTATCCCACCCATTGTGACTCTGGGGTTCAACTCAGCACACTAATGGGTACTTGGGAAAATATCGGGGGGTGAAGGTCAGAGTCCTGGACTCTCCACTCACTGGTGCCTAACGTGGGTCAGATCAGGTGACTCCTCTGCACTCAGGGGGATGGAAATATACCCCTCTTTTAGGCTTCAGGAATGGTAAGAGAGTCACCTTTGAGGGAAACTGCTGCACCCCTGGAATGAGTGGGCCCTGGGTCTGGGTGGGCCTTGTCTTAGTGATGGCTTGGACTCCTGCTGCTCCACACCCACCTGGCTGTGGCCTGTCTCATCATCCCCATTTTGGCCACAGGGTTCCTGGAAGAGGCAGAGCCTAACCCACATCCCAGCTCCGCCACAACGAGGACTGGACAGATGGGGGTCACACAAACATCTTTATTGACAAGCGGCCGCCCAAGCCTGCCTTGTGTCAGCCCTGTATGGAGATGCGCAGACCGCCTGGTGTTTAGGCCACTTCTGGACTTCTGGGCTGAGCCCCACCCACCGGAAGACAATACTTGACAACTGCAGCTCCCCTGATCTACTCAGTGGCCTCTCCCGTCATGTCCGCAGTCACAGAGGAGCCTGCATGTTCCCGCCTGCGCGAATGCACAGAAGGGACTGCCCACACGGGTAATGTTGGCTGCGTGGACGTGGGAGGAGCAGGAATGTCGTGAAGGACTGCGGTATTAACGGATAGCTCCGGGTCTCAGCCTCCATGATGTCAGGTTCCTGCCTGCCTGCAAACCCTTCAGTGGTTAGGGCCATTGGTACTCTCCCCCCCACACCCCGTCCCCGATCGTGCAAGTGTGACTCCTTGGTCGCCTGCCCTCAAGGGAAGCTGGAAACATTTGATTGAACTACCACACGCGAACCCTGTCCCTTTTGGAGCTGTGCGCATGCGCCCCTGGCTCACCAAGGACCAGGCCTTGAAGAGTCCCATGGGCATGGGCCAGTCAATGGTTGTCAAGCGACTCCTCTTACTTGAACATTCAATGCCCTCCCTCCTTGTAGGGACCACTCCAGTTTGCCAGAGTTACAGCCCTGTCACTCATGCAGTTAGAATACCCCCTCAGGGAAAACCTTTTAAGGTTTTCCCTAATCACAGTGTCCTCCAGTGGGGATGAGTCCCCGTGCCCTTTGCACTGCATGTCGATGCTGTTCATGCTTTTCAAAAACCAGCACTCCCGGTTTCTCTGGTCAGTCTAAAGTTTCCACCAAAGGACCGTGCTAGCAATTAGTCTAGACCTAGAAAACACGTTCTAACATCCTTCTCTTGTCTTCTATCTGGGAGTTTTCCCTACAGCGTTTACTATACTTACAGCATTTAATACACATTGATGTTTCAATAAATGTCTACTCATAAACTCTTTGTTTAAAATTTTTCGTATAAATTTATCAAGGCTTGACAGTGGGGTCAATTTCAGTCGAAACAGCAGCAGGTAGTAAAAACAATTTCACCTTCATCCACCTCCCACTCGGTAATATAGTGCAGAATTTCAGTGCAGAAGTTCAACTTGGTGCCCTTTATTTATATTTTGTAAATGTAGCCACTCTGTTCTTTTGGGTATGTTTCATTTAAAGAAATGGTATACTGTCTCATTCTAGAATTTTAGCCTACAGAACTAAAGTGAGGAGGAGCTTTTGTCCAGGACAGACCCCACGACTGTGTCAGCAGAGGTTCTGGAACATGTATTAATTTTTAGCCAAGGGAAATAAGACAAGCAAACGAAAAAAGCACCATAATTTGAAAATACAAAAAAGTGTATGTATTATTTTTGTTGCCTATAACGTCACTGGAAAGCTTTCTTACAAAAGAAAAAATAGAGCACAGATTTCACTTGATAAAAAAAGATCAGTTGACCAGAGGAGAGAGGTCGGAGCACGACTTGTGTCTGCTTGTTCCTCCATTATGTAGGATTTGAGCTTGAAACCATGAAAAGGTATTGCTTGTTCACATGCTAAGATCAAGTCCTTTAAAAGATAAAAGACAATTGAACATTGAACAACAGTATCATTAGCTGAGAAGCCAAAAGAAGGGATCTGGATCTGTGCTTGGTCATGTAGATTGCATGCTGTCTTATAATGAATGAAGGCATACCAGCTGAGGATAAGGCTGGCCTGTGGCAGTCTACAGAGATTCTAGCAGTGAGAAGACTTGGGACACAAGGACAGCTGCTTACACAATGATGTGCATACAGCAATCAAAACCTTGGATCTGTTGGGACCATTCTGTCTTTTAAAACCCAATGCTCTTACCTCCCTATGAAGCCCTGTATTTGTCAGGCTGAAAATGTGCCCTGCATGGTGTTCCGAACATTTAGCCAAGGATCAAATTCTTCAAGAGCCCACCGACATGGCTGAGGAACAGGGTGAGTTGAGGTCCCCAAAATATAGGCTTATTGATAAGTATGGAAGTAAATGGTCAAATAAATCCTTTGGCTGTGAATCTGAAGACCAATTGAAAAGTCACCTGAAGAGGAACACGCCAACTGGATTGGCCCTGTGTAAATGGAAGGCCTACCTGCCAGAGTCCAGCATAGAATTTCTCCCAACCCCACCCAGGCCCAGCTCCCCCTTCCGCTCCCCCACTACAGAATGCCTGGAGTCCTGCATTCTCCTGTTTAAATTAAAAATCAGGAGCATCTTCTAGTGTGATCACTCTCTGGGTCCAGCCGTTGACTCGTGTTTTGTGGAGGCTGACAGCTATGGACAGTGCTCAGGCTGCAGGGCTGGTTTCAGAAGGAGGTAAGCTTGCAGGGTCTGGGGCCTATTATCAGACTCCATAGCATTGCCCTCAAACCCTCAGGAATTCAAATTTGACAGATTTGTACTTCTGGGGACAACTGAATGGGTGTAAGTGGAGGAAGGATGAAGGCCTGGACTTCCGCAATGACAACTCACTAGGTAAGCCCCTGGAAACATGCTGCTGTGGTCAGGAAGGACAGCTCTTTAGAGGAGGGCCAAGATGCCTGGTTGTCGGGAGGGGTGGGATCGTATCATCTGTTGGCACGAGGAAGGTTCTGGGGCAAAGTGCTGTGACGTGTCTTCAGGCATCTGGAATGCATCCTCAAATATTGTAATGAGAGATTTCGACCGGAGTTTCATAAATCATAGGAATAATAGAGAATAATTGTCTTAGCCGGAAAACTGTCATCTGTAATGGCATGTCCTCTCTGTGGGTGTGGCTGGGGCTGGAAGGCACAGCTCAGAGCCCCTCATAACCAGCACCCCAGAGATTGCTTCTATTTCATTCTTAAAAGCTGTTTTGTCTGAGGAACAGAGACAGGGCAGCTGGGGAAGACTTCAACCAACACAAGACTTGGTGTCCTTTATTCTTCTGAATTTTTAGTCCTTTATTGAACTCTCAGGTTTTCAGATCCACTACTTTTTTGCCACAAACTCAAGGCATACCCTCTACTCTTGGCTTCCCTGTAGAAGAAGATTTTTCTCCTGTTCCCTCTCTACTCATGAATGGGGAACAGTGGGGCGTGTTGTTGGTATTCAATAGAAGGTTGTGAAAGGATAGTTCCTTTCTTTCTATCTTTCTTTCTTTTTCTTTCTTTCTTTTTTCTTTCTTTCTTTCTTTTCTTTCTTTCTCTCTTACTTTTTATTATAAAGCTGTGGGGTACAATTCATGGTTAGGTATACAAACGTTGATTATGGAGTTATCCTTGTTGATGAGGTATGCCCCTCCCTCCCCTGGCAGTTTCCTCAATTGCCAATCACAGCTCCCTCCTCTGACAGGTTCCCAGTACTGCCAATCCCTTTCTTATAGTATTATAATTGTTCAAGTTTCACTTATAAGTGAGAATAGATGATATTCGGATCCTTGTTTCTGTTCACTGAGTATGATCGACTCTAAACCCATCCAAGGGGAGGAGCACATAATCAGCAACAAAATCTTCTTGTATTAGTATTAGGTTAAGACATGTGCCCTGATTAATGAGGTGCATTTGCTGTGGACCTATTGTATTTGACTAGCATCTTCAAGAGGGCTTAATGATCAGGGGTAGGCCCGTACAACTTGGTCTGACCTGACTGACCCTGCCTCATATCTGCTTCTTCCTGGCTTGTTACTTGCCATTATTGGGAGATCAAAGAGGAAGGACCACAGGTGGGCTCCTTTGCCACACCCAGCTCTGAAATGACAAGCAGCTGAAAAATCTCTGCACACCTCCCCTGACAGCTCTGCCCCAATATATTTCCTGACTGTTTTCTAGCCGTCTAGAGCCACTGCTGGCTTTGCAATGACAGTATCTCAGAGAAGTCCACAGTCCCTCACAGTCCTGCTTGCTGGAAAAGGCTTCTTGAGGGGCAGCAGAGACTACTGAGGTCCAGGGAGAGAATAGCTCGAATCTGGCCTCATCGCAGGTACCTTGAGTGATGTAATGAGAACTCCTTTCATGCTGGGCTTGGTGCGGCATCGGGTGATCTTTGAGGTTTCTGGGATGCTGGCTTGGGAGATATTTCCTTTGAGTACTTTTGTTGGGTGAGTCAGGTGAGGAAACAAGCGACCATTTTCTAGAAGTGCCAGGAAAAGGGAGAGTGAGGTGGAGCTGGACTGTAGCTTTTGAAACCTGAAGGCTCCATGACACAGGACCCAGGGTGCTGAGAACTGCACAGGGAGGAAACCTCACCCACTGGTGAGTGTTCCCACCAGAGAAACCCTGACCCCCAGCTTGGTAGACAATTATGAGTCTGATGGGTGTCTACTAAGGACACCCTAGTGGGGCCCTACAGCTGGCTGGGAAGGCTTGAGTGTTTCTTCTTAGAGACCCTGTAGGGAATCTTGGTGACCTGGGACATGTTGTTTTGTGGAATAACTCTTGACTGGAGGAGTAGTGTGTCCAATTCACTAGGAAACATCTGCACATTGGTCCTTACCTGTGAGTTCCTTACCACATGATCCTTACCCATGAGTTCTTCACTGATTCCCCTGGGAATAATGGGAAGTTGGGAAATCTTTCATGTCTGCCCTGTTTCCATTTCCCTTCACCCTCTTTTTGTCTCTACAGCTGGTCTAGTGCTGAGATGGACCTTAATTATGAACTCTAGTGTCTTCTTGTCTCCATTCATGGCTCTTCCCTTTCCCCCACCCACTCCCAACCCAGCACCCAGGTTACCTTGGGCACAGCACTCAACACCCCTATTGCCTGTAGCACTTCTTCTGAGCAAACCTCTGGAACTGTCTGCTTTTCCGAGGCCAACTCTGGTGTCATCAAATGGTACCCACAGCCTGAGCGGGGCAGTTACCCTCAATGTCATCATGAATGTCAGAGGAGAAGTGGGGTCTCCAGAACTCCGACCCACTCAGACCTTCATCCCGCCTCAGGCACCCCTCAGCTGGTGTGCCCCAGAAGCCCTCTGCGAGGGCAATGTGTGTCCCCCAGCATCTCTTGTGGAGACTCTTCGACCTGCCCCAGAACCTAGGGGCACCCAGGCCAATGAAGGAGACTGGTGCTTAGGCCACCCTCCTCCATCGCCACCACCAGCTGCCCTGCTGGTCCCCATTGTGTCTCTCTGGAGCAAGGGACCACAGCCGCAAGAGTCTTCTGGGAATGGCAGCCTAGACCCCTCTCAGGCCTGGGGTCCGCTGCAAGATTTTTGGAGCTCCAACAGCATATATGCCAACTTCTGGCGCTGGCAGTGCTTCAAGTCCCTGGCATGGAGACACCTTCCACAGAGTCCTGATGCCGAGGTGTTCTCCTGCTTCCTCGTGTGAGAACCCCAAGCCTGAGCTCAGTCTGGAGATCACATAGAGAGCCGCAAGGATTGAGGGGGTCAGGTGATCTAGGCGACCCGAAAGAAAGGTCATAGCCCCCTGGGAGCAGAGAAATGTGGGCTGCGGCCATGACTCCCCTGTGGAGCTGCCTAGAGTTCACCCTCTGCCTACAGTGGTTCTGGGTACCACTATCTGCTGTTCTTGACACCTGTTCCTGCTCCCCACGGGGACTATGAGCTTTCTGCCTCTCTACAGAGCTGCCAGGAAATTGGTTAAAGGTTCAGTCCTGGGGCCCTGGGACCTGCGTGTTAACCCTCACTCCAGATCAATCAACAGGGTCTCATCAGCTCAGACTCTCCTGAACACTACAGACTTGTCATTTTTTCTAGAGACTGGAAGGCCCAGGTCTGAGTGACTGCAGGGTCCATTCTAGTCAGGGCCAGCCTCCAAGTTGGAGGTGGCCTGCTCTGGCTGTGTCCTCATGAGGTTGAGAGTGAGGTCTGCACTTCTTCCCCTTCCCATCAGGGCACTAATCCCATTCTGAGAGCCCCAACCTCGAGGCTTGGTCTTGTCCTGACCACCTCCCATAGTGTCACATGCAAAGCCCCTCAAAATGGCCGTTAGGGCTTCAAGTCTGGAATTGGGAAGGGGGCACAAATAGTCCACCCACAGCACTAATTATTCCACACAGCCATATTGTGGACTTATAGGGAAGGCAGGGATGCCACATGATCCCCGAGGTGTTCATGTTTGGTTGTGGGGTGGGCTGGGGTCCCTGGTGGCCACACTGGGGTACAATGCGACAGAAATAGATGGCAGGAAAGACCGGGAGGCCCATGGATAAGTACTCGGTGGGGATGGCTCTGCAAGGATGGTGGGCATGGCAGTGTGACTTACCCTTTTGCTTACAGCTCAGTGCTACAATCCCTGGCCCATCTGAAGCCCACCATGCCCCTGGAGGAGGGACTTTGTCGGGCCGTGCAGGAATGGCATTGCACCAGTACCTCCAACAGAATGATGTATTATGAGATGCTTGCAAATTGAGTCGTGGTCCTGGGTACCAGGGCTGCTGTACTGAGTGCGCAGAGGTTGGGGAGAGTATGTAGATTATCACAGGACACTCTGGCCCTTTGACGCTCAGGAAGCTGCTACCTTTACCTGGAGTGCTTAGGGTCTTTCTCCTGCCATCTCGGAAGCACCCCCTGCCAGGTCTGAGGTCAAACCCCTTGTTGATATTGGAGGTCATAGAGGGAACAGTTACCAACATAGTTTAGAGGGATCGTGCAGAGTTGTTGAATACATTTCCAGGGTCGACTGTCCTTTGGAAAAGTGGTCAGAAGCTGGTAATCTGCCATCCCAGCTTTGTCTGGGGGGTGGTCGGTGGGTGGCCAGCATCTCAGGCACTGGAGACCTGCTTCCAGTCCTGCTGACGTAGCTCCCCATTAATCACACCTGCTAGAGCAGATGGACAACAGACCTCAGAGGACATGAGTTTATGTGTCCCTATCCTGGTGTGTCCTGGACCATGTCTTTCCCACGTTATCCTCAAGTTCTCAAGTCCTGGCCTTGGGTCTCCTGCTCAGGACAACCTCCCTCATGTGTTTTTCTTGAGTAGTAGCCCAGATCCGGCTGCGTATTCAGGAGGGTTCATCTGCTCTTGGCCCTACACTTACTGGATGAGTAGGCCCCAAACTGTGACCTTCCCTGTGGAAGTGTCCCCCTCCTGAGACTGTCCCCAGGCTAGGCCGGGATGGGATCCTCAAGAAAATCCCTCCCCATCCCTGTCTTTGAGGGCTGCTGGAGTTTGGGGGCTGGCCTGGACCTTTTCTCAGTGTTGTTGTGTCTCCCTCATCCCCAGGTTCATGGAATTTGAGTCTGAGGAAATGCAGATTCAGGAATTGCAGCCAATGACAGTGACCCTGGGCCTGCCTCCTCCAGCCCCACTGATTCCTGACCCTCAAAGGCCTCTAACCCCTGAGGGTGTCCGACCAGATATGACTTCCTACTTCGCTACAGGAGCCTTTGGTTACAGTCAAGGGGCAAAGGGAGGCACGCTGTACACTCCTTCCATACTTTTCTGGCCTGCCCAGAGCCTGAGAACTCACCTGCTTGTCGCCATGGCCTGGGAGTCACCTGGTCAAGTTCCAAAGCTTTATCGCTTTCCCATCCAAAATCCACCATTCACTCTGCTTAGCAATGGGCATTCATGGTGTGAGACCTGGGATCTCAGTGGCTCCTAGGGTCCTCACACATGATGCTGTCATGTCTATTCTGCCTCCCGCAGCGTCAGCTCTCATGGTCCTAGTCAGTTGTCCCAAGCCAGGTTGGACCCATTTTGTGTCCCCAGAGTGATGGAGGTGGGGGCTGAAAGCCCTGTCACATCCATTCTTGTTCATGTCCGCCTCAGTTGACCTTCCCAGCATGGTCGGCCCCAAGGTCCTGCCTGCTTACTTGGTACCACCCAGACCCCAGTGAATACCAGAGACGCAGGCCCCCAAGGAGATTCTGCCTGAGTCATGAGGGAGTACTTTAATATCATGGAGGGATTGCTGGGGCCTTGCCTCCAGGCACAACAGGAAGAACACATGATTCTACAAACACAGGAGCAGGTGAGACACTCCCAGACCATGGTGTCCTGAGCTACCTTGAGAAGCTGTGCTCCCAGGAAGACTTTATTACCAAGGTGAGGTGTCTGGAAGTGCCAAGGTGTGTGGTTTTCTGGGGACTCAAGCTCTTGGAATTCAGCTATGTTCGTCAGCTACTAAGCAATGCGTGTGTGTGGGGTGTGTGTGTGTGTGTGTGTGTGCATGTGTGTGTCTATGGGTTTGTGCAACTAAAGGAGACAAGGATATAAAACACCATGCATGGGGTTGTGGACCAGGAAGGGTGCTCATTTCTTTCTACTTCTACTGGGGTCACTTTGTCTTCAGGGTTCTCCATGCTCAGGATGCTCTCAACCTGTCCCTGTAATCATAGGTGCAGGCTGTCACTCATCCACAATTCCTAGAAGACTTTCTCTCCCCAGATCTGCAGGGGGATCCCATGGCTGTTACCGAGGAGCTTGAGCAGGAAGAAGGATTGACCCTCACACAGATACCCTAGAAGAGGGAGGGCCACCAGGTACATCAGGGCAGCTAGGGACATCAGGAACACCAGGGCAGGGAATGACAAGGTGAAATCCATGGGAGGGAGAAACACCAGGAACACAATCGGAGGGAAGGAGAGCAGAACATCTCGGCAGGAATGGACTCTGGGAACACCAGGGGGGAGAGGGACACTAGAACACCAGGGAGGGAAGGCCACCAGGTACTTAGGGGACATGGGGAACCACAGGGCAGGGAGGAATGCTGGAAAAACCAGGACAGGAGGGACAACAGGAACATCAGGGAAGTAGGGACACCTGGGCTTCCAAGGTAAAGAGTGACTCCAGGAGCACCAAGGCAGTGAGGGACACCAGGAACTCCAGGGCTGGGTGGGACAGCAGAAATACCAGGGCAATGAGAAACACCGGGATCACCATCAGGAAGAGAGACAGGAATCTAGGCAGAAATGGATGCCGGGATCACCAGGGGAGGGAGGGATTCTGGGAAGACAGGGATAGGCAGGGACAATGGAAGCACTGTGGCAGGGAGAGACACGGGGAACTGCTGGGGAGCAAAGGACTCTGGCAACATCGGGGGAAGGAAAGACACCTCAAACTCCCGGATAAGTATAGACCCCGGGACTTCAGGGCAGGGAAGGTCACCAGGAACCTAGAGGAGGTTGGGATGCCAGGAACTCCTGGGGAGAAAGGGACACCGGGGAACGCCAGTGGAGTGAGGGATGCCGGGAATTTCAGGGCCGCGAAGCACATTGGGAACTTCAGGAGACAGAAGGACAATGGGGACATCAGGGCTGGAAAGGACACCAGGAAAGCAGTGCTGGGAGGACCTCTGGCAACAACAGTGTAGACAGGGACACCAGACATACCAGGGCAAGGAGGAAAACCCAGGGGTAAAAGGGACACCAGGAACTTCCGGTCCAGGAGGGACACCAGGAACTTCACGGGAGGGAGAGACACCAGAAAAGCCATCGGAGGGGGAGATATCAGGAACACCAGGGCAGGGAAGTACTTCAGGGCTAGAGGGACACCAGAAACTTCACGTCAGAAGAAATGTGAGGAACTACAGAGAGGAAGGGACACTGGGAATACCAGGACAGGGAGGGACACCTGGAGCTTCAGGGCAGGAAGAGACACCAGGAACATCAGGAAGAGAAGAGACACCAGGAACACATGGGCAGGGATGGATACCAGGATTTTCAGAGCAGGGAAGGACACCAGAAAATTCAGTGGAAGGAGGAACACCAGAAAAACCAGGCCAGGCATGGACACCAAGAACACCAGGTCGGGGAGGGACACGAGGACACCAGGGGAGGAAACGACCACAGAGAAATAACGACAAAAGGATGACCAGGGCAGGGAGGGACACCAGGAACACCAGGGTACAAGGGGACACCGGGAATACCAGGTCAGGGAAGGACACTGGGAACACCAGGGAAGGGAGGTCATCAGGAACACCGGGGAGGGACCCACACCAGGAACACCAGCAAAGGGAGGATCACTGGGAACAACTGGGCAGGAGGTATTCCAGAAGTTTCAGGGTAGGGAGGAACACTAGGAGCTTCAGGGGGGAGGGACACTGGGAACACCAGTGATGGGAGGGTACCCAGTACGACAGGGGAAGCAGAGACACCAGGAACACCAGAGCAGGAAGAGACACAAGGCACACCAGGGCAGGTAGGGCCACTAAGAACTTCAGGACAAGGAGAGATATCAGGAAAACCAAGGAAAGAGGGACAGTGGGAACACCAGAGCAGGGAACATGTGGAAGTCCAGGGGAGAAAGAAACACAGGAAACACCAGGGGAACGAGGGATACTGGGAAAAACAGGACAGGGAGGGGCTCCAGGAATTTCAGGGCAGGGTGGGACACCAGGAACTTCTGAGAGTGAGGGACACTAGGAACACCAGGGGAAGGAGGGAAACCAGCAACTTCAGGGAAGGAAAGACACCAGGAACATCAGAGCAGGGAGGGAGACCAGAAAATCCAGGGGAGGGAAGGACACCCAGAACTCCAGAGGAGGGAGAGACACCAGAAACACCAGGCAGGGTGAGCACCAGAAACTTTGGGCAAGGAGGGACACCAGAAATCACTTGGTGGGGAGGAACACACGGACTGCAAGTGTGAAAGTGACATAGGGAATTACAGGGAAGTGAGAGTTTGAGGATTTTAAGTGGAGAAAGGGACACTGGGAACACCAGGGCAGGTGAGACACCGAGAACAGCAGGGCAAAAGGGACACCAGGAATTTCAGGGCAGGAAGAGATGCAAACAACTTCACCCAGGAAGGGAAACCCACAAACTAACACTAGGGTGGGGAAGTACACCAGCAACACAGGGGAATGAGGCACACTAGGAATGCCAGTGAGGGAGGACACCAACAACGCAGGGGAGGGAGGGACACTCTCCACTCCAGGGCAAGAAGGGATACCAGCATAAACGACCCACCCGATTCTTTCCTCTACACTGGCCATATTCTCTGTTCTGAGGGGAGTCTCCCCAGGGAGAAAATGCAGGTGTTTACAATTAAGAAGTGGGAGAGGAGCCAAGAAGTGGTCAAGTCACACCCGCAGTCAAGATCATAGGGCCAGCAGCGCTGCAGACTGTCTTGTCATGAAGCCCCTTTTGGAATCTTCCCCCAGCCCCTGCCATGTGCTTGTGTCCCCACACCCTTTGAGGCTTCTCAGCTGGGCAGCCCGCTGGTGCCTGATTCCTCCCCAGCTGGTGGAGAAATGCCTCATGGCCCTGAAGGAGGAAACTGGTGCCAGGGCCACCCTCAGTCATGGCGCCTCTGGGTTGCACTCACTTTCCCTCAAGTCGGCAGATAGCCAAGGAGCAGAGACACACGACTGTGGCCTCCAACTAAGAGTCAGCACAGACACCTGCATGCCCCAGATGGCCCTACAAAGCCCTCCTGGACATGGACGAGTGCACAACACTGTCCTGTCCTGGCCTGTCCTGGCCTGAGAACCGTACTCTACTCCCAAGGTGCCCAAAGCCTCCACACCAAGGGCCACTCAGCCACCCTCTTCTGCCCAGGACCACTGTCCCGTGTCTCCTGATCTCTTAGAATAAGTCCCTTCTGTCTGTGTGACAGCTGGGCACGTGGCTATGTTTAGTGAGGATGAGGATGAACTCCCCAACCTGGCCTTCCTCTTTGGCTCTTGGGACCACCTGCTGCCCTGGGAGCCTTCCTTGAGGCCAGGCCCTTCCTCCGAACTTCAATGCCTTGGAGATCAAGGTCCTCGGCGAGTCCACCATTCCCCACTTACACAACAAAGTGGCCATAGCTCTGCATCACTTCCTGATGCCAAGTCCAGAGTGCCAGCTCTCCTTGAAGGACCGTCCTCTGGTGGACAAATGCTTCTTCAGAGGCCTGGGTTCAGAGTTTCTGGGGCACAAGCAACAGGTTGGGACTGGGACCACCTTCACATCCACAAAAAAGAAGGGGGGTTCATCTGTCCCAGACAGGGGTAGGAAATGGCACAGCAGCATGAAGGGTTCGGGGACAAACTCTTAGGTGCCAGCTTTCATTTGGGGACTTGGGCTATAGCATCCTTAGGGCATTTACTGCCCCAAAGTAGCCAGGGATCCCCCCAGAGAATACTGACACTACTGGGCATCAGTGGGTTGGATGTGCTTAGCTTCTGGGAGAGGGAGAGTGCAGCTCCTGGGGAGGTGTGCAGGGTTGGGGGGATGGAGTGTGTGGCCCATTGTTGGCATTTTGCATAGATGTGAATAAAGTTAGTTTTGTTGGGAAAAGTTTGCAAGTTACCTCTGTCCTTTGTCCATTTTCCTCAGTGAAGTGGGTACTTGAGGACAAAATGATGTGGGAGGTGCCCACGTCTGTGATCCACAGGGACTTTGGCCTTCCTCAAGGTCAGGGATAGGGCTTGATTAAAGTTATGGGAGGTGTAAGCTGGCTACCTTGGACTGACAGACTCTCACGTATTTGTGGGACACACTCCAACTCTCAAGGCTTTGCATATGACAGAAGCCTCACTGGATTCTCGTCAGTATCTATACCCCTTAACAGTCTTGATGGAAAGTTGCTGTGAACTTTGCAGCTGTGTTATGTACCCATTTTCTGCTTGGGGCCTGGAGCAGGTGTTCTTTGAGCAGCTTCTATCTCCTTCCCTGGAGGCTGGTGTTAGGGATGAACTTACCCTAAGGCCAGCCAGGGCTTTTCTCAAGTGTCTGGTTTCGCCAAGAGAACAACCTTGGCTTGTGAGGGCACTGCTCTCCATCTGGATCCAGAAGCTGGTGTCTTGCAGTGTAGGTGGGCAAGAAAATGGGGGAAATGGTAGCTCCTCCTTTACCCTCAGCTGGACAGAACTAAGAACAGTGGGTTGAGGGGATAAACAGGAGTCTGTCCGCCTGAACAGGTTGGGCGTATGACCTAGGCAGGAGCATGTGAAGTCCCTATGGAGATTTTGGGGCAAGCAAGATTCAAGTTGCTAGACTGAGGAGCACCCATCTTGCTGTGGCTGTGGAGACTGGCCTCACAGGGCCTGAGTTTCCAGGAGTTTCCACCATTCCAATTACCTCCCCATACATGATTCACTCTTTTGCAGAGTTTGATGTCATTTAATGGGAATTTGCATCTAAAAGAACTCCCTCCATCACAGTACTACCAAGAGCCATAGGCATAGCACTCTGACTAGGAGCTGTCAGGTCTCTGCACAAGGTGGACCTGGGAGTGAGGGATTAGACCACGTGGAGTGTGGCAGGTCAGTGTCTTCATGCTGAGCATGGGCACAGAGTCCAAGGGTCAAGCAGAGGCTGCCTGGAAGGTGACAATGTTGTTGGAAGGTCCTTGGGAGCAGGACTGGGTGTTGGCCGAAGGGACACATCTGCACCCGCATGAGCAGGTGCAATGAAAGGACAGACTAGGGAGAGGCTGTGCCTGGAATCACACCTGCTCTTTCCTGACCATCCTGCCCACCTCTGGGCAACTCCCTTAACTACTGTGTGTGGCCTACCTCTGTACACTTTTCCAGCCCCCTCTCAGAATCTCTCATCCTGGGAAGACATGACATAATACCTGCCCTCATTCCCTTCTGACTCATGCCTTCCTCTTCATTGTGAGTTCTAATTCCTCCTCCAGGGCTCGTGTCTAGTCAGGATGTCGATGAATACCATAGTGTCTGCCCAGCATGTAGTTGTGTGGTCTTGTTGTTGGAGGGGGGCAGCAGGTGGGCCAAACGGTTCAGGAACACAGTGGCCTGGTTCTGTTGGGTGACAAAGGGCGGCACGTCTGGACCCTCTCCTTTCCTTTACTCCCTGGCCCTTGCCACTTGCCCCTAGAGACATCCCTCTGCCTTTCCCTTCTCCTGTCGGTGTGAAGATACCAAGTCCCACCTCCCCTCTTTGGCACCTGCGAAGGAACATTGACGCTGGGGGTGCATTTCCTGGCTGCCACACTCTCTGTTCCCAGGTTAGTCTCCACCTGGACAAGGCCTCAGAGTAGGTGCTCCACTCGACCAGCATGCTGCGGGGTTGCACACCCTGCTCCTGAGTTCAGTTAACCTCTGGAAAACCACACCATGCAGGTCATCATGGGTGGTGGGTAATCACCTTCAACAGCCCCACCCACTGTGTCCCTGGGTTCCAGCTCAGCACACTTTGGGCACTTGGAAAAATGTGGGGAGTGAAGGTCTGAGCCCTGGACTCTCCACTCGCTGGTGTCTAAGTGGGCCAAGTCAGTACCTCCTCTGCACTCAGGGAGGTGGAAATATATATCTCTCAGACTAAAAGAATGGTAAGAGAGACACATTTAAGAAAACCTGCTGCACCCCCGGAAGGAGTGGGCCCTGGGTCTGCGATGGGCACTGTCTTAGCGACGCCTTGGATTCCTTCTGCTCTCCCACCTGACTGTGGCCTATCTCCTCATCCCCATTTGACCACAGGGTTCTTGAAAGAGGCAGAACCTAACTCCATCCCGGCCCCAACACGACGCGGACTGGACAGAGGAAGGTCATGCAAACGTCT
The DNA here is from genome assembly GCF_000164805.1 of Carlito syrichta. NCBI lineage: Eukaryota > Metazoa > Chordata > Mammalia > Primates > Tarsiidae > Carlito > Carlito syrichta. Next base: position 27,084 of record NW_007020892.1, read on the forward strand.
TTATTGACAAGCAGCAGCCCCTGCCTGTCTGGTGTCAGCCCTGTATGGAGATGCGCAGACCCCCTGGCGCTCAGGCTGCCTCTGGCCTTCAGGGCTGAGCCCCCACCTCCATGACTGAGCTCCGCCCTCCTGAGTGAGCCCCGCCCACCGTAAGACAATACGTGACAACTGCAGGCCCCACTGCGCTAGTGACCTCCTCCATCAGGTCCGTAGGTGCAGAGGAGCCTGCCTGTTCCCACCTGCGCCAGTGCACAGGTGGGCCTGAGTCGCACGGGTTGTGCTGGCCGCGTGGACGCGGGACGAGCAGGATTGTCCTGAAGGACAGCAGCATTAATGGATAGCTCCGGGGTCAGCCTCGAAGATGTCAGCTTCCTGCCCGCCTGCAAACCTTCCCGTGGTTAGGGCCGTGGGTACCCTTTATCCCTGCTGGCGCATGCGCGGTACCTCCAAGCTCCGCCGGCAACGGACGCTGGGAACAGTTGGAGGAGCATCCGAAAAGAGCCCCGTCCCCTTTGGAGACGTGCGCATGCGCCCCTGGCTCTCCATGGACCGGACCTGGAGAAACCCCGCGGGCATGGGGCAGTCAATGGTTGTCAAGCGCCTCTCCTTCCTTGAACATTCACTGCCGTCCCTCCTTGAAACGACCATTCAGGGCTGTCAGTGTTACAGCCTTGCCTCTCATGCACTTACATTACACCCACGGGGGAAACCGTTTTTGAAGGTTCCCCCTAAACACAGTGTCCTCCCGTGGGTGCGAGTCCCGTGTGTCCTTTGCACGCATGTCTTTGATTGCTGTTCATGCTTTTCAAAAACTAGCACGCCCGATTTCTCTGGTCAGTCTGAAGCTTCCATCAAAGGACCATTGTGGCAATGAATTTAGACCAAGAAAACACATTGAGAGTTTTCCCGACAGCGTTTACTATACTTTCAATATTTAATAGACAAAGATATTTCAATAAATATTGATTCATAAAAACTTCCTATAAACCCTTTTGTTTTCATTTGCTCAAAACTTGATAACAGAAAAATTTCCGTCAACGACGCAGCAGGTGGTAAAGAAGCAATTTCACCTTCCTCCACATCCCACTCGGCAACATAGTGCAGAATTTCAGTGCAGAAGCACAACTTACGGTCCTTTATTTATATTTGGCAGATCTAACCACTCTGTTGTTTTGGGTAGGTTTCATTTTTAAGAAATGGTACACTATCTCATTCTAGGATTCTAGCCTACAGACATAAAGTGAGGAGAGGCTTTTGTCCAGGACAGACCCCATGACTGTGTCAGCAGAGCTTCTGGAGCATGTATTAATTTTTAACCTGAGGGAAAAAAACAAACAAACGAATAAAGCACCGTAATTGGAAAATACAAAAAAAGTCTACGTATTATTTTAGTTGCATATAACGCCATGGAAAGATTTCTTACCAAAAAGAGATACAGCACTGGTTTCCCTTGGAATAAAACATCAGTTGGCCAGAGGAGAGAGGTCAGAGCAAGACTTGTGTCTGTGTGTTCCTCCATTATGCAGGATTTGACTTTGAAACCATGGAAAGTTATTGCTTGTTCACATGCGAAGATTAAGTCCTTTAGAAGATAAAAGGCAATTAAACATTGAACAACAGCATCATTAGCTGAGAAACCAAAAGAAAGGATCTGGGCTTGGTTGTGTACACTGCATGCTATCTTCTAATGGACAAAGTCGTACCAGCTGAACCTGAGGCTGGCCTGTGGCAGACTGCAGAGAATCTAGCAGTGACAAGACTTGGGACACAAGGACAGCTTTCTACACAGTGATGTGCATACAGCAATCAAAATTCTGGATATGCTGGGACCAAGCTGTTTTACAACACCCAGGGCACTTGTCTCCTTACGAAGTCCTGTATTTATCAGGCTGAAAATGTGCTCTTCATGGTATTCCAAATGTCCAGCTATGGATGAAATTCTTCAAGAGCCCTCCGACACAGCTGAGGAGCAGGGTGGGTTGAGGTGCTCCAAAACAGGTTTACTGATAAGGTTGCAAGGAAAGGGTACATCAAGTAAATCCTATTGCTGTGACTCTGAATACCAACTTAAAAGTCACCTGAAGAGGAACATGCCAACTGGATTGCCCCTTTGTAAATGGAAGGCCTACCTGCCAGAGTCCGGCATGGACATTCTCCCACCCCCACCCAGGCCCAGCTGCCCCTACCCCTCCCCCACTATGGAATGTCTGGAGTCCTACATTCTCCTGTTTAAATTCAAACTCGGGAGCATCTTCTGAGTCTGGTCACTCTCTGGGTTTGGCAGTTGACTCATATATTGTGGAGGCTGGCAGCTATGGCCAGTGCTCAGCCTGCAGGGATGGTGTCAGAAGGAGGTAAGCTTGCAGGGTCTGGGGCCTATGATCAGACTCCATAGCATCCCCCTCAAACCCTCAGGAATTCAAATTTGACAGTGCTTCTGGGGACAGCTGATTGGGTGAAAGTAGAGGTAGGAGGAAGGCCTAGACTTCTGCAAGGACATCTCACTAGGGAAGCCCTGGAAACCTGCTGCTGTGGTCAGGGAGTACAGCGCTTTAGAGGAGGACCAAGATGCCTGGTTCTAGGGAGTAGTGGGTTCGTGGCGTCTGGTGGCACAAGGAAGGTTCTGGGCACAAGGCCTGTGTCGTGTCTTCAGGTATCTGGAACTCATCCTCAAATATTGTTATGAGAGATTTGGACGAGAGTTTCCTAAATTTTTGGAAGAATAGAGCTAAATTGTCTTAGCCTGAAAACTGCTTGGTTGGTTAGCTCTGCAGTCATCTGTGATGGCATGTCTTGTCTGTTGGTGTGGCTGAAACTGGTGGGCACAGCTCAGAGGTTCTCAGTACCATCCCCACTAGAGATTGCTTCTCTTTCAGTAGAAGCTGTTGTGTCTGAGGAACAAGGAGGTCAGCTGGGGAAGGCTTCAACCAACACAAGGCTTGGCGTCCTTTATTGTTCCAATTTTTAGTCCTTTGTGTACCCTCAGGTTTTCAGATCCACTTTCTTTTCCCATGAACTCAAGGGATATCCTCTATTTTTGGTTTCCCTGTGGAGAAGAAGATTTCTCTCCTGCTCTCTCTCTACTCTTGAACAGATGTGGCATGTTGTTGGTCTTCAGTTGAAGGTTGTGAAAAGGTGGTTCCTTTCTTCTTTCTTTCTGTCTTTCTGTCTTTCTGTCTTTCTTTTTTTCTTTCCTTCTCTCTCTCTTATTTTTTATTAAAATGCTGTGGGTACAATTCAGGGTTAGGTACACAAACGTTGATTATGAAGGTGACCTTGATGAGGTATGCCCCTCCCTCCCCTAGCAGTCTCCCTCAACTGTCAATCACACCCGCCTCCCCTGAAAGGTTTCCAGTACTACCAATCTCTTTCTTATAGTATTATAATTGTTCAAGGTCCACTTATGAGTGAGAGTCTATGATACTCGGTTCTGTGTTTCTGTGATAGTTCCCTGAGTATGATTAACACTAAATCCCTCCTAGGAGAGGAGCACATAATCAGCAACAAAATCTTCTAGTATTAATATTAGGTTAGGTCACTTGCCATGATTAATGAGGTGCATGTGCTGTGGACCCTGTTGTATTTGACTAGCATCTTCAAGATGGCTTCGTGATCACGGATAGGTTCCACACAACTTGGTCCGCCCTGCCCCTACCTCATATCGGCTTCTTCCTGGCTTGTTACTTGCCATTATTGGGAGATCAAAGAAAAAGGACCACAAGTGGGCTCCTTTGCCACACCCAGCTCTGAAATGACAAGCAGGTGAAAAATCTCTGCATACCTCCCCTGACAGCCCTGCCAAACATATTTCCTGGATTTTTTCTAGCCGTCCATTGCTGGCTGTGCAATGACAGCATCCCAGGGAAGTCCACATCTCCCTCAAAATCCTGCTTGCCGGAATAGAATTCCTGAGTGGCAGCAGGGAGAACTGAGGCCCGGGGACAGAGTGGTCCGAATCTCTCCCAATGTAGCATGTGCCCAGAGTGGTGTCATGAGAATCCCTTTCATGCTGGGCTTGGTGCAGCATCAGGTGATGTTTGAGGTTCCTGGGATACTGGGAGAGATTTCCTTTGAGTGGTTTTGTTGGGTGTGTGAGGTGAGGAAAGAAGAGTGGGTCTTCTAGAAGCGCCAGGAAAAGGGAGAGTGAGGTGGAACTGGTTTGTAACTTTCGGACCTACAGGCTATATCCACACAGGCCCCAGGGTGCTGATAACTGCACAGGGAGGGAACATCACCCACTGGTGAGTGTTCCTACCAAGTACACCCCGACCCCTGGCTTGGGACACACCTCTGAGGCTGGTGGGTATCTGTTAAGGATACCTTAGGGGGTCCTCAACTGGCTGGGAAGGCTTGGGTGTCTCTTCCTGGAGACCTTGTAGGGAATCTTGGTGACCTGGGACAGGTTGTCTTGTGGAATAACTCTTGACTGGAGGAGTAAAGTGTCCAATTCACTAGGATTCATCTGCAAATTACATTCTTCCCAACCTCATGGTCCTTACCTGTGAGTTCCTCACTGATTCCTCTGGGGATGATGGGAAGTCGAGAAATTGTTCATGTCTTCCCTTTCTCCATTTCCCTTCACGCTCTTTTTGTCTCTACAGCTGGTCTACTGCTGGGACCGACCGTAATTATGAACTCTGGCATCTCCCTGTCTCCTTTCACGGCTCTGCCCTTTGCCCCAACCACAAGGGACCAGAGCCGCAAGAGACTTCTGGGAATGGCAGCCTAGGCCCCTCTCAGGCCAGGGCCCCGCTGCAAGATTTTTGGAGCTCCAAAAGCATATATGCCAACTTCTGGCACTGGCAGTTCTTCAAGTGCCTGGCATGGAGGCACCTTCCACATTCCCGATGCCGAGGCACTCTTCTACTTCCTCATGTGAGCACCCAAGCCTGAGCTCAGACTGGAGACCCACATAGAGAGCAGCAGGAATGGAGGGGTCCAGTGATCTAGGAGACCAAGAAGAAAGGTCATAGCTCCCTGGGAGCCGAGAAATGTGGGTTGGGTACATGACTCCCCCAGTGGAGCTGCGTAGGGTTCACTCTCTGCTTTCATTGGCTCCGGGTATCACTCTCTGCTGTTCTAGACACATGTTCCTGCTCCACACAGGGACTGAGCTTTCTGCCTCTCTCCAGCGCTGCCAGGAAGCTGAGTAACGTCTCAGTCCAGGAGCCCTGAACCTGCGTGTTAACCCTCGCTCCACATCAATCCTGCAGGGTCTTATTAGCTCAGGCTGTCCTAAACACTACAGACTTGGCATTCATTTCTTAGCGCTCTAGAGGCCAGAAGGCCTAGGTCTGAGTGCCTACAGAGTCTGTTCTGGTCAGGAACAGCCTCCAAACCGGAGGTGGCCAGCTCTGGCTGTGTCCTCATGAGGTTGCAAGAGAGGTGTGGACTTCTTAGTCTTCCAATCAGGGCACTAATTCCATTCTAATCTGTGCAGAGCCAACCCCACCCTCGAGGTCTGGTCTTCTCCTGCCTATCTCCCATAGTGTCATATGCAAAACCCCTCAAATTGACCGTTAGGGATTCAAGTCTGGAATTGGGAAGGAGGCACAAATATTCCACCCACAGCATTAATTATTCCACACAGCCATACTGGGGACTCAGAGGGAAGGGGGGGATGCCACACGATCCCCGAGGTGTTGAAGTTTGGTCGTGTGAGGCATCCTGGGGTCCCAGGTGCCCACACTGGGATAAGATGCGAAAGAAACAGATGGCAGGATAGACGGGGAGGCCCAAGTATAAGTATTGGGTGGGGTTGGCTCTGTATGGAAGATGGGCATGGTAGTGTGACTGATCCTTGCGCTTACAGCCCAGTGCTCCGATCCCTGGCCTGTCTGAAGCCCACCATGCCCCTGGAAGAGGGACTTTGTCGAACCTTGGAGGAGTGACAGCACACCAGTTCCTCCAACCGACTGATATATTATGAGATGGCCGCAAAGTGAGTCGGGGTACTGGGTGCAAGGGCTGCTGTGCTGTGATGGGGGGACTACGTAGATTGTCACAGGGTACTCTGGCCCTTTGATGCTCAGGAAGCTGCATCGTTTACCTGGAGACCTTAGGGTCTTTCTCCTGCCATCTCAGAAGCAGCCCCTGCCAGGCTGAGGTCAAACCCCTTGTTAATATTGGAGGGCATGGTGGGAACAGTTGCCAACATAACCCAGAGAGGGCCAGCTCACTTCTGGGGATCATGCAGAGATGCCGAACACATTTTTTGCATCCACTGTCCTTTAGAAAAGTGGTCAGAAGCTGGTCACCTGCCTGCCCTGCTTGGTCTGGGTGCAGTTGGTGGATGACCAGCATTTTAGGCACTGGAGACCTCCTTCCAGCCCTTCTGATGTAGCTCCCCATTCATCACCTCCACTAGAGCAGATGGACAACAGATCTCAAAGGACTTGAGATCCCTCCTCTAGTCTATGTATCCATATCCTCGTGTGTCCTGGACCATTTCTTTACCATATTATCCTCAAGGTCTCAAGTCCTGGCCTTGGATCTCATGCTCAGGATAACCTCCCTCATGCTTTTTCTTGAGTAGCAGCCCTGATGCGGCTGCATATTCAGGAAGGATCATCTGCTGTGGGCCCTACACTTGCTGGATGAGTAGGCCCCAAACTGTGGCCTCGCCTGTGGGAGTGTCCCCCTCCTGAGACTGTCCCCAGGCAAGGCTGGGATGGGATCCTCAAGACAATCCCTACCCATCCCTGTCTTTGAGGGCTGCTGGAGGTTGGGGGCTGGCCTGGACCTTTTCTCAGTGTTGTTGTGTCTCCCTCATCCCCAGGTTCATGGAATTTGAATCTGAGAAAATGCAGATTCAGGAATTGCAGATGATGACAGTGCCCCTGGGCCTGCCTCCTCCAGCCCCACTGAGGCCTGACCCTCAAAGCTAGCCCCTGAGGGTGCCCGACCAGGTGCAACTTCCCACTTCCCCACAGGAGCCTTTGGCTGCAGTCAAGGGGCACAGGGACGCGGCTGTCCAGTTTTTCCATACTTTCCTGGCCTGCGCAGAGCCTGAGAACTCACCTGATATTGACATGGCCTGGGAGTCACCTGGTCAAGTTCCAACGCTTTATCGCTTTCCCATCCAAAACCCACCATTCAGTCTGCTTAGCAGTGGGAACTCGTAGTGTGAGACCTGGGATCTCAGTGGCTCCTAACATCCTCACACATGATGCTGTCATGTCTATTCTGCCTCCCCCAGCATCAGCTCTTGTGGTCCTAGTCAGTTGTCCCAAGCCAGGCTGTACCCATTTCGTGTATCTGAGCAGTTTCCTCCCCAGAGTGATGGCGGTGGGAACTGAAGGCCCCGTCACACCCATTCTTGTTCATCTTGGCATCAGTTGACCTTCTCAGCAAGGCCAGACCCAAGACCCTGCCTGCTCACCTGGTACCTCCCAGAGCCCTGCAGCCACCAGAGACCCAGGACCTCAAGGAGATTCCTCCTGAAGCCATGAGAGAGTATTTTAATATCATGGAGGGATTGCTGGGGCCTTGCCTCCAGGCACAGCAGCAAGAGGACATGATTCTACAACCTCAGGAGCAGGAGGAGACATTCCCGGACCAGGGGCTCCTGAGCTACCTTGAGAAGCTGTGCTCCCAGTAGGAGTTTATTACCAAGGTGAGGCATCCTGGAGTGCCAGGGTCTGTGGTAATCCAGGGACTCAAACTCTTGGAATAAAGCTCTGTTCTTCAGCTACTAAGTAGTGTGTGTGGGGGTCTGGATGTGACTGTGTAAGTGTATGAAAGTGGATGTGTCTGTGTGTTAGTGTTTGTTTTTATAAGTGTGTGTGTTTTTGGGTGGGAGTTTGTATGCTATATGTGTCTTCATACTTCTGTGTGTGTTCGCAATTCTGTTTATCTGACTCAGTGAAGTATGTTTTTCTACCTCTGGTGTGTGCTTTTGCAACCACTGTGTGTATGTGCGTGTGTGTGTGTGTCTGCGTGTGTGTGTGTATGTGTTTGTGCAACTATGGGTGGCTAGTATAAAAACACCCTGCATGGGGTGTGGACCAGGAAGGGTGGCCATTTCATTTTGCCTCTTCTGGGATCCCGTTGGCTTCAGGGTTCTCCATGCTCAGGATGCTCTCATCCTGTCCCTGTAATCATAGGTGGAGGCTGTCATTCATCCACAATTCCTAGAAGACCTGCTCTCTCCAGATCTGCAGAGGGATCCCCTGACCCTTATCGAGGAGCTGGAGCAGGAAGAAGCATTGACCCTCACAGAGGTACCCCAGAAGTGGGAGGGATACCAGGTACATCAGGGCAGCTAGGGATATCAGGAACACCAGGGGCGAGAGGGACACTAGGAAATCCAGGGGAGGGAGAGACACCAGGACACAATCGGAGAGAAGGAGAACAGGAACAGCAGGTCATAGAGGGACATGGGTAACACCAGGACAGGGAGGGACACTGGGAACACCAGGAGAGAGAGGGACACTGGAACACCAGGAAGGGAAGACCACCAGGAAATTGAGGGCAGAGTGGGACACTGGAATCACAGGGCAGGGAGTGATGCTGGAAAAACCAGGGCAGGAGGGACAACAGGAACATCAGGAAAGGGAGGGACACCTGGGCTGACCAGGTAAAGAGTGACTCCAGGAGCAGCAGGGAGGTGAGGGGCACCAGGAACACCAGGCCTGGGTGGGACACCAGAAATACCAGGGATAGAGAGGAACAGTGGGAACACTGTGGCAGGGAGGGACACGGGGAAGTCCTGGGTAGCACAGGACACTGGCAACATCAGGGGACAGAATGACACCATGAACACCAGGGTAGGTATAGACATCGGGAACTTAATGGCAGGGAAGGTCACCAGGAATCTAGGGAAGAAAGGGATGCCAGGAATGCCTGGGGAGAAAGGGCCACCGGGGAACACCAGTGGAGTGAGGGACACAGGGAACTTCAGGGCCGCGAAGCACAGTGGCAACGTCTGGAGTGGGTGAGACAATGGTGACATTAGACCTGGACACCAGGAAAGCAGGGCAGGGAGGGCCTCTGGTAACAGCAGTGTAGAGAGGTACAACACGAACACCAGGGGAAGGAGGGAAACCAGCAACTCCAGGGGAAGGAGGGACACCAGGAAAACCAGGGCAGGGAGGGACACACAGACCACAAGGGTCAAAGGGACATGGGAAATTACATGACAGCGAGAGTTTGAGGATTTTTAGTGTAGAAAGGGATACTGGAAACACCAGGTCAGGTGACACACCGAGAACACCAGGGCAAAGGGACACCAGGAATTTCACGACAGGGAGAGATGCAAGCAACTTCACCCAGGAAGGGAAACCAGCAAGCTAACACTAGGGCAGGGAGGTACACAAGCAACACAGGGGAATGTGGCACACTGGGAATGCTGGTGAGGGAGGACACCAACAACAAGGGGAGGGAGGAACACTAGCAAATCCAGGGGAAGGAGGGATACCAGCATATACGACCCATCTGATTCTCTCCTCTACAATGGCCGTATCCTCCGTTCTGAGGCAAGTATTCCCAGGGAGAAAATGCTGGTGTTTATTATTGAGAAGTCAGAGAAGAGCCAAGGGGTGGTCAGGACACACTTGCAACCAAGCTCATAGGCCCAGCAATGCTGCAGAGTGTCTTGTCATGAAGCACCTTTTGCAATCCTTTCCCAGGCCCTGCCATTGCCTGTGTCCCCACACACTTGGAGCCTGCTTACCTGGGCAGCCCGCTGAGTGCCTGATTCCTCCCCAACTGGTGGAGAAGCACCTCCTGGCCCTGAAGGAGGAAGAGGTTGCTGGGGCCACTCTGAGTCATGGCGTCTCTGGGCTGCCGTCACTTTCCCTCAAGTCTGCAGCTAGCCAAGGAGCAGAGACACATGGCTGTGGCCACCAACTAAGAGTCAGCACAGACACCTGCATGCCTCAGATGGGCCTACAAAGCCCTCCTCGGCATGGCCGAGTGCACACCACCCTGTCCTGGCCTGAGGACCGTACTCGACTCCCAAGGTGCCCAAAGCCTTCCACACCAAGGGCCACTCAGCCACCCTCTTCTGCCCAGGACCACCGTCCAGTCTCTTAGAAGAAGCAAGCGCCTGCTGTCTGTGTGACAGCTGGGCAAATGGATATGTTTAGTGAGGATGAGGATGAGCTCCCCAGCCTGGCCTTTCTCTTTGGCTCTCGGGGCCAACCACTGCTCTGGGAGACTTCTTTGAGTCTGGGCCCTTCCTCTGGACTTCAGTGCCTTGGAGATCAGGGTCCTCAGTGAGTCACCCATCCCCCACCTAGTCATCAATGGCGCCACAGCTCTGCATCACTTCCTGATGCCATGTCCAGAGATCCAGAGCTTCTTGGCGGGCTGTCCCCTGGTGGACAGATGTTCCTTCGGGGGCCTGGTTTTGGAGTTTCTGGGGGACAAGCTCCGGGCTCGGGACTGGGCCGACCTCCACACCCCCCAAAAAGAAAACGTTATTCATCTGTCACCAAGAGGGGGAGGAAACGACACTGCAGCCAGAAGGGGTCAGGGACAACCTCTTAGGTCCCAGCTCTCATTTGGGGACTTGGACAACGGAATTCCTTGGGCATCTACTGCCCCAAAGGAGCCAGGGATCCCCTCAGAGAATGCTGACCCAGTTGGGTATCAGGGAATTGTGGGTAGGCTTCTTCTGCGGGAGGGTGGAAGGCAGCTCTTGGGAGGCTGTAGGACCTGGGAGAGGGAGTGGGAAGCCCGTCTTTGGACATTGTGCATAGATAGGAATAAATGTAGTTGTGTTGGCAAATGGTCTCAAGCTGCCTCTGTTCTGTTCAGTGCCTTGGGCAATTGGGGACATTAGGGGCCAGTAGGGGCCCAGTCTGGGATCCATGGAGATGTGTCCTTCTTCATGGTTTTGGTTAGGGTTTTATCAGGGTTAGAGGACGTATAACTGGTCTACGTTGCGCTGATTGACCCTGACTTATTCCTGGGACCCTCTAATACCACCTCTCAAGGTCTGGCCTAAGATACGGACTTAAATGGGTTGTCCTGTCAGTGACAGTAGCCCTTATCAATCTTGATGGATAGTTACTGTGAGCCTTACAGCTCTCTGTGTACCATACCTATTTTATGCTTCTGTGCTTATAGACGGCACTATTCTCTGAGCAGCCTCTTTCTGTTTCCATGGAGGCTGGTGTCAGGGCTGGACCTCTCCTAAGCCCAGTCAGGGCTTTTCCCAAGGATGTGGTTTCGCCAAGTAAAAAGCCTTGGCTTGTGAGGACACCACTCTTGACCTGGATACAGAGGCTGGCGTCATCTAGGCTAGGTGGGTGATAAAATGGAGATGATAGCTCCTCCTTTTTCCTCAGCATGACAGAACAATGGATAGTGGCCTGATGGGTAAGCAGGCATCTTCCTAACTCTGCATGTTGGGATATGATCTAGGCAAGAGATGTGAAGTCCCTGCGAAATTTCTGGGCAAGCAAGTGTTAGTTCACTCCAGTGAGGAACACCCATCTTGCTGTGGCTGTGAGGACTGTTCTCAGGAACCCTCAGAATCTTGCCAGAAGTTCCCACAGCTCCTATTGCCTCCCCTCAGATGCCTGACCTCTGCAGAGTAGATATTGATATTGGCATCTAAAAGAAGCTCCCTCCCATTGCACTACTACTACTGGCCATAGGCACAGCATTTTGTTCAGGAGCTGGCAGTTCTCAGCAAAATGTGGTCCCAGGGTTTAGGAGATGGGAACAGGTGAAAGCTGGAGGGTCAGTGTCTTATTACTGACCATGGACTCAGATCCCACCGGCCTAGCAGAGGCTGCCCAGAAGGTGACATTTGTTGTCTGGACTCTACCTGGGGTTAGGACTGGGTGTTGCCTGGAGGGACATGTCTACACCTGCTTGAGCAGGTGTGATGAGAGAAGGAGGGTTCATGGAAGGGTGAAACTGGGAGAACCTCTGCTCTTTCCCAGCCCATCCTTCCCATCTCTGGAAACTCCCTCAAACACTGTGTGTGGCCAACTTCTGCACACTTCTCCAGCCCCCTCTCAGAATATCCCATCCTTGCTGAGACACGACACAATACCTGCCCTCAATCCTTCCTGGCCAATGCCTTCCTCCTCATTCTGAGTTCTGATTCCTCCTCCAAGGCCCATCAGGTCAGATGTTTATGACTCTCAGAGTGTCTGCCCCAGCCCTGGCAGCATGCAGCTGTGGGACTGCCCACCTGCCCCTGAGGCAGGAAGCCTCTA
>NW_007020893.1:0-1521 GCF_000164805.1 Carlito syrichta
GTAGGAAGTTAAGTGTGTGATTGAAGCTAGATTGGAGTGGGCCATGAAAGAGGTCAGAATAAATATTTAGAAGTTCATCCTGTAAGTAAGAGAGTACCATTTAAATAATGTGTACTGAAAGTTCACCTGTCCCAAACTGTATTTAGGGTATGATTTTGTGACTGAAGTGCATAGGCTAAGTTGGAGCAGAGAAGTGATGGTCGTAGGCCACCCAGGAGATTAGAACCTGAAGTAAGAGGTATTATGAGGGAGGAAGTGGTTTGGCTTGAAGATTTGACTGAGTGATAATGGAGCTGCCTGACATTTTAACTCTGAAAGTCAAGCAGAGAAATCATAGCCAAGGAAGGACATACATTTTCTTTCATTTTCTGCCTTATATTTAGGACCCTCTTCATAAAGAGTTGTTCAATTTCTCTTTCAGAAAAGGAAGTATATTTCTCAAGCCCTGGTGATCTGGAAGAAACCTCAGATTTTCGAGGTTTGGGCAAAGTAACTTAGAGGAATACTTTTCTGTGATAGTCTACATCTTTTCATAATTACATCCTTATCCATGCCATATGGGACACCTATAAATGTCTGAAACAGCAACTTCAGAGAACAGCCTAAGGATTTCTCATAATGAGATGCATATGTTAGTGGCACGTGACTTGATAAACTATATTGTGCATATTGAATCTCATGCTCTCTAGTTAGGAACATGCTACAAGTTCCCAGTTTACAAACAGTCTATGTGTGCCTATTGCTGTCCTCTAATACAAATGTCTACAATTTAAGACTCATATGCTAGGAAACCTGCCCTGGTTTATGACTTTCAATGACCTACCTACAGACACCTGCTCATGTCAGTACAAATTGGGTTAGCTCACTAGTGCCATATGTATATGCATGTGAAGTCTAGATTCACAGGACTTAACTGGATTAATACTGAGGACACTGAAAACAATTTTTTTCATGATAAATCTCTTGTATTTTTGTTCATGTTAACTATAGTTATCTTGCATATGTCATTTTGGATAACTATTACAATTAGTGTTCTGATGTATGAATATGGGGAAAACATCATAGCAGCTAAGTTATATATGTACAATGAAAGTATTAGAGAATTTATAAAATTATTCCCCAGGGTTGATGGTAATAGTATTAACACTCTTAGAATAAAAGACATTTGCTTGCCTCTAGCTCATCATCAAGCATTTCTTAAAACTCTACTGGATAGTGTGGTAATCCAAGTGCCATCTGCAATGACTGACTACCTGCTTATGAAAATACATTTTTGAATGTATTAATTCTTTAAAAATGTATTGATTCTGGATAGAAAAACACTGTATGCATTCTATATGGACCATTAACATATGTAGAATAGTTTTTTGTAATAAATAGAATCTGGTCTACAGACTAATATTGTTGTCTTGAAGAATATTACTTTTTTTCTGTTCTCTGAAAATGAGCAAAAGTTTATAACCATTTTGAATTCTATTTGTTCCTGATTCCTGTCAACCCTTATGTTTTATGGTGAAAAAC
>NW_007020894.1:0-823 GCF_000164805.1 Carlito syrichta
AAAATTTATTTGTATGTCTTGTTTTTTATGATTCCATTTGTAAAAATTTAAATGTTTGAATTATAGTAATTGATTTTGGTTTAGGAGTGCATTGGGGATCTGAACAGATTTTTTTCCTTTCTTTCCCCATCCCTTAGTATTACCCTTCCATGGAACGTTCTTCTTAGCAGCTCTTAGGCATGGTTATAAAGGTCTTGTCAGTGGAAAGGTTGGCAAAGACCATATAATCCCATTCTCTTTGTACCCTATGTCCAAGATGTCCAAGAAGGTAAGAAGTGATGTATGTGTTAAGTCACATCTACCTGTTATCCCTTCCTTAGAAGCTCTCATTGTCATCAGGATGCCCACCCAACCTTGAATTAGGCTAAAGTGAAACTGATGAAATGTCGTTTCCCTCATCAGGATGACTGGAAAGGTAGGGACCTGGGGGCCTCCCAGCCTGAGCCGCACCAGACACTGGAAGATGGAGCCTGAGGTGATTCACGATCTCCTCTGTTCTTAAGGATTACTAATTTAACCTAAATCTCTCAGTGCTTAATCTATCCCTCTAAGGTGAGGTAGGCATCTTTGAAAGCTCCCATAAGCATTTCTGATCCTTGTAAGTCGAGTTCTTTCCTTCTTTTCTTGGTTGTGTGCACGGATGACTCTTCTTCCAGGTGATAAAGACCTTGAGAGCATCTTAGCTCCATTTCCCCTCCAGTTGAACATAGTGCTTGTCGGTGGTTAGGGGCTCAAAATATATGTTGGTAATTCATCTGATTTCTTAAGAATCCTAACTAAAATTATGTAGTGATCAAAAGCTCTCCTGAATGTCTTTTCTCCT
>NW_007020895.1:0-816 GCF_000164805.1 Carlito syrichta
GAAATGGGAAGATGTTATGCTACTGACTTTGAAGATAGAAGATGGAACCATGAGCTAAAGAATGCAAGTTGTCTCTAGCAGATAGAAAAGAAAATTTCATCAGAATCTTCAGAAAGAATGCAGTCCTGCTGACACTTTGACTTTAGGATTTTTGACCTTCAGAATTGTAGGATTATAAAGTTGTATACAGCTAAATTTGTACAGCAGCAGCATTAGGAAGCTATATAGATTTTGGGTAACTGAAAGTGGCGATTTGCTATAACAAAAATCTAGCAATTTGGGAGTGACTTTGGAATTAAGGAATGAGCAAAGGCTGGAAGAATTTTGAGGGTGTTAGGTTAGACCTGGGCATGGGGAGTTCTACTATTCAGTACCACAGGAAAGAAGCAAAGAATTGTGAAGGTAAAACAAAAGAGTTTACTCACATTCAGGATAGATTTTGAATGGGACCGACACTGCAAACAACATGGCCCTAGGAAGTGGAGTAAGGGTGCTGTTAAGATTTCTATTGCTGTGAAGGAAGTAGAGTCAGTAAAAATTTCTAGCAACTGCTTTCTTGGGTGTTGACATAGTAGGTCTTGTGTCTTGATATTATCTGGACAACCCATCTAGAACTACAGCAGGTGGGCTGGTGGGCTATTACTGAAGGCTGACCACAACAGATTAGATTAGTTCCATATTTTACAGTTGTAGGGGGGCAAATGCTAGGAATAGAAAGGCAAAACAAGCTGGGGAAAAGTTTGTTTAAGATAAAATAAACATAGATTTCCTTGAACAGACTGTTCAAATAGAAATATGGGTATTAAAGATGCTCCC
>NW_007020896.1:0-814 GCF_000164805.1 Carlito syrichta
AGCTTCTTGCACTAGAAATCTCTAGTTACAAGCTGTACTTCTTCAATTTTCATTCACCTCAAACCACTATAATCTGTCTCTGCCATCATCCTTTAATAAAAAAATGTTTTCAAAACTGAAAGGACTTCTTAATGCCTGAATGCAATAATTTACATTACCGTTCTTTACTGTCTAAAGCTGTTGACTGCTTCTTACTTGTTTGTTTCTGAGACATCTCTTCGAGTTTCAAAATACATATTTTATTTTTTTAAATCAATTTCTGTGCTTTTAAGTATTATTTAAATGTTAACGAGTACTTTGTACCCAGACTTCCATTCACCACATGGATATCCTACAGATAATTAAAATGCACTAGGTTGAAAAATGACCCTGTCAGCAACAACAACAACAAATTGAAGAGACACACTCCAGAACAAATGAATTTACTTGGAAATAGCAAAGAACTACAACTTAGGGTACACAAGCTATGGCAATCCAACGGGGAATCAAGAAAAAAGAGAAGAAGTCATGTAAGCTGCTTTGAAATCAAAGGTTAAAAAGACCAAAGCAAATGAATTTGTTACAGGAGTTGGTGTTAGCTAGTTGCTAGAAGGGTGTCCTTGTGCAAGCAGCTTATCTGAAATACTGCAATCTTGAAGAAGTTCTTGCTATAACTTCTGTTATCAGTCTATGTGTAGGAATGTCTTGTGATAAGTCCTGTTGTGGACACATATGCATGAGGGCTGCTTTTACTTTCCATTTTGTTAGAATTTGAAACAATTGACACTACAACTTAAATATATACCTTCTCTAGAATTATCTAATTTGATTAATA
>NW_007020897.1:0-813 GCF_000164805.1 Carlito syrichta
AAAAAAAAAAAAAAAAAAGACATTTTCTAGTCACTGCCCTAAAAATGTAACTGGAGGGCTGTTTTCTCATTGCAGTTAGAGCTTTTAAAAAATGCAGCAAGGTGGGCGATGTGGAGGCCAGAAAAGGAGAGCTGCATGGGAAGGGGCCTTCGCACCGGATTGTGCCCTGACAGGTCCTCCCTCGCCCGCTTTCTGCATAATGTTCTAGAAAGGTTACCAACCGGTGTTAAGTAATCACATTTCAAAAGTTTCCTTTTTTTTTCCTGGCACCTATAGCAGAACTGCCCCCTTTTTTTCTCATCATATTTCATTTCCTTTAGCAAATGCATATGTTGTTTTATTTGAGTGTTGTTCTTAGAACACATAATAACTGGAGTATTTAGTTAGTCTAACAGCATCTTCTATTGTAGGTGGTGAGTACAGAAGAAAGTACTTCCAAGAAAGAAAAACGATGTGTCATTGTTTTGTTTTTTCCAAAACTTGTAGACAGGTATGAAATCAAAAGGAACCTCTATCATTTTTTTTTAAAAAATTTTATTTTCAAGATGTGGGGTACAATTCAGGATTAGGTACATAAGTGGTCAACGTACAGGTAAAGTTTGTGCCTCCCAATGGTCCTCACTTTGCCAGGTTTAGAATCAGGTACCCTTATGGCTGTTATGTGCTCCTACCTCCCGCCCCTGGCAGTGGCCCACTACTGCCAATTCCTTTCTTGTAGTAGTATGATAAATGTTCAAGCTCCACTTATAAGTGAGAACATGTGGTATTCAGCTCTTTCTGTGATAGATCACTGAGTATGATAGACTCCAAATC
>NW_007020898.1:0-812 GCF_000164805.1 Carlito syrichta
CACTCCAACGCAAGTGACAGAGTGAGACCCTCTGACTCAAAAAAAAAAAGTACAGCCCTAAGTGATCTTTGGCAAGTAGGTCTTCAAATGGAGAGTCTTGGGCTTAGATTCAGTATAGGATAGGCTCAGTGTAATATTAGGTAAGGCTAGATCCCTGAAAACTTTCTAGTCAGCTTTGATGATCCATTGGTGTTCCTCTGACTTTTCAGCTCTCTGGCTCAATTAAATGTTTCAGAGTAGCTTTTGGAGAGCTGAAAGGAGGTAGTTAGGGCTTCTCATCTCCTAGATGATCAGAATAACTAACTGATGCAGTTGTTCTTGGATTTTTTTCCCAGGGAATTGTCAAAGATGTTAAAGTAGAAAGTACTAAATACACTGATATGTTCATGTTGCCATAAGGCAGCGTAGTATGTTGCATTTTATATTATAGGCATTTGTGAGCACAACTTTGGCTTCAGATTATCTAGATCAGAATCTAGATAATTCTCTGCGATAGTCTAGTCCTTTGGCCTTGGTGGACATATTGTTAAACATCTTCTTTGCCTCAGTTTGTAGAATTGGACTAGTAATAATATCACTGTGTGGGGTTGCTAGGAGGATTAAATGAGATGCATTATTTTGAACACAAGCATGGTTATCAAGTGAGCAAATAAGATCTAGTGAGTGGCCAAAATGGGTATCGTAAAGTTCATATGTTAAAGTTCACATACTTTGTGCAACTTAAGAAGCTCCTCAGATCCTTACTTAGAAGACTTTTAATTTTATATATAATATGGGCACTCTGAAATTTGCACTGTCTCTTAGATTGAGAG
>NW_007020899.1:0-808 GCF_000164805.1 Carlito syrichta
CTAGCAAATCAGATCCAAAAACACATCTCAAAAATCATCCACCATGACCAAGTAGGCCTCATTCCCAGCATATGGGGCTGGTTCAATGTTCACAAGACCATAAATGTAGTTAAATACATCAACATAATTATATCATTAGATGCAGAAAAAGCTTTGGATAAAATTCGTCATCTTTTCTTGATAAAAACCTTCAAACACCTAAGTATGGAAGCAAGATACCTCAAAATAATAAGTACCAGTTACTATAAACCCACAGCTAACATATTGCTAAGTGGACAGAAGTTGGAAACATTTCCCCTGAAAACTGGAACAAGACAAGTCTGCCCACTCTTACCCCTCTTGTTCAACCTTGTGTTGGAAGTCCTAGCTAGGGCTATTAGACAAGAGAAGAAAATCAGGGGTATCCATATAGGAAATGAGGAAGTCAAGTTATCCCTCTTTGCTGATGATATGATCCTATACCTTGAAAATCCAAGAGAATCTGTCAAAATCTGCTAGCACTGAAAAAGGACTTTGGCAAAGTCTCAGGGTACAAAATAAACATGCAAAAGACAGTGGCATTTCTACACACCAACAACAAGCTGGCAGAGACCCAAATAAAAAGCACAATCTCATTCACGATAACCACCAAAAAAATGAAATACCTAGGCATCTTCCTAATAGAGAAGTGAAAGACCTTACAATGAGAACTGCAAAACACTGCTCAAAGTGTTTGTGTCTTATAAGCAAATGGAAAAATATTCCATCATCATGGATAGGAAGAATCAACATTGTTAAGATGTCCATCCTACCAAAGGCCATCTACAGA
>NW_007020900.1:0-806 GCF_000164805.1 Carlito syrichta
ATTAATTTTTTTCCATCAAAGGTCATTCTCAACAAAGAGAAAAGATAATCTATGAAATTTTTTTAAAAAAAATATTAATAGCATTAATATCTAGGTTATACAAAGAACCCCTACAACTTTACAGGAAAAAAAAAAAACGGCTCTAAAACGAGCAAAAAAGGTGAATAGATTTTCTCCAAAACACATGAAAAGAGGTTCAACATTTCTAGTCATGAAGAAAGTACAAATCAAAACCACAAAGAGATACCACTTATCTATTAAGATAGCTATTACTAAAAAAAAAACAACAAGAACTAAAACCACTCCGAAAATAACATGTGTTGACAAATACGTGGAAAAATTGGATGTCTTTTGTGTTGGTGATGGGGAGGCAAAATGGTGAAACTACTATGGAACACAGTAAAGAACAGCATGGCAGCTTTTCAAAACATTAAAAATGTAATTACCGTATGATCTATCAGTTCCTCTTCTGGCTATATACCAAAATAATGGAAAGCAAGACCTTGAACAGATATTTGTGCTTTCAAATTCATAGCTACATTATGCACAATAATCAAAAGGTGATAAAGACATTAGGTGTCCATTAATAGGTGTATTGATAAGAAAATGAGCTAGATACTTAAAGTGGAGTATTTCTCACTCTTAAGATCAAACCTCTGGTGCTTGCTGAAACATAGATGAACTCTGAAGACATTATAGTAAATGAAATTTCAGTCACAGGAGGAAAAATATTGTATAAATTTATTTAGAATTTTCAAAGTTATAGAAATACAAATGGTGGTATGATGGAGTGAATAGAAAGGAAA
>NW_007020901.1:0-1367 GCF_000164805.1 Carlito syrichta
TCTGATCCAAGTGGAAGACTTGGCAGCAGCAGCAGCCGACAAGTTGGGGTGCCCAGATCTGATTCACCCTCCTCTCCCACCAGTCTGTGGGGCATCTGACCCATGTTGAGAGCAACCTGATTGGCCTGTGCTGATAGTGGAGGGAAGGGGCTAGAGATTGGAGTCCACTGCCTACGGTGACGACAGCCAAAGTGGCAGCGGTGCTTGGGACCTGTCAGGGGAAAAAAAAGGAAAGGAACCTGAAGTTCCAGAAGAGGCCACAGAGGAAGCTCCTTTTTTCCTGTTTTTGTTTTAGTATATTTTTTTATTTTTTGTTTTTAAGTTTTTAGTTTTTCTGTTCGAGTATGGGCATTTTTTGTTTGTTTTTAATCAATACTTTTTATCATGATATTGTGGGGTACAGTTAAGGGTTAGATATACAAATATGCTTCGTTCAGGCACTCTTGTTGATAAGAGGTGTCTCCCCATCCCCAGACAGATATTTACTACCGTTAATCCCATCTCCCTTCCCCTCCCCCCCATGAGTATGGGCATTTTTGAAGGCAAGTATACCAACTCCCCCCTTTTTTTGTTATTGTTTCCTTGTCTATTCATTAGTTGGTGTACCTGTCTGTTTTCTTTCTTCTTCTCTCTCTTCATCTTCCTTTCATCTCCCTTCTTATTTTTTCACATTCTTTTCCTTTTTCTTATCTTATTTTGCTTTTGGGGTGCCCCAAAATATGCCCTACTGCAGGGACAGATTGTATGGTGGAGGGAAGTGGGTTCCAGGAGACCCACACACCACCTAGAACATAGCTTCTCCCATCACACCTCAATCAAATCTCAAAACTGAAAAAAGCACAGCCCCCCATCCCCTGTCCAGCTTAAAAACTGAACAAGTTCAGGGGCTCTACATAGGGAAGAATAGGGGATTGAGCAAACAGAAGTGAAAGTTATCCTCCCTATCACTGAGCAACAGAATTAAAGAAAGGAGGAGGAAAACCATCACAAATGAAGAGAGATCAAAGGAAGAATACAGGTTCCATCTAGACTTTTGGGAAGACAGCTTCCAAGAATATA
Source organism: Carlito syrichta (assembly GCF_000164805.1). NCBI lineage: Eukaryota > Metazoa > Chordata > Mammalia > Primates > Tarsiidae > Carlito > Carlito syrichta. The sequence goes on from NW_007020901.1 coordinate 1,060, forward strand.
AACTTTGGAACTCAAACAGTGAAGAGCCCCCAGAATGACTTGATCTCAAACCACAAACCCAGGTATCAAGATATTAAAAGAATGAATAGAAATGAGAGACGAAATAATGGAGTTGATAAATGAGAACAGCAATAAAGAATGCAGTAAAAGAAATAACAAACTGACGAGTATAGAAAGCAGAATTAACCAAGCAGAAGAAAGAATCTCAGAGCTTGAGGATCAAAATATGGAACTAACCCAAACTGTCAAAAAACATAAGAAAGAAGCTTAAAAAGATGTTACAAAGTCTCCAAGATATGAGTGATTAT
>NW_007020902.1:0-778 GCF_000164805.1 Carlito syrichta
AATCTAGAAACACAGAGGTCACTCCCTGACTGTATATAAAATTGAAAAGACCAAAGACAGATGCAAGATTTCTGAGTTATTGTTTACATAAAACCAGTCATGTCTAAATCACTGGTAGAAAGCATTCAATGCAATGAAAGGATTTATTTTCTGTAAACATAAATAATAGGAATTTATACTTGTTGAATTTAGCACCTTTAAAATACACACACACACACACACACACACACACACACACCCCACACACACACCCCACACACACACACACAAAACGACAATTTAATTTATCTTATTCCTTCCAGCTTGTGAAATATACTGAAAAAAAAAGAACAGTGACAGAGAGAGAGGTTAGACTGGCTTGTTCTGGTGTAGGCAAGCTGTCAAAATTGCTGGATAGGGAAAGGTAGACTATTCAACTTTATGCAATAAGGAAGCACAGCAGACTCCTTCTGAGTGTCTGTGAGGTCAAATGCTATGCACCTCAATCTACTTCCTGAAATTAATAGCCAGGTGTTATGCTAGTTACTGTACCTTAATCATTAATTATGACCGTGGCAGTAGGAGAAAAAAAAAATACTAGAACACATGAGCTAGGGTGATAAAAGGAAAGCATCAATCATGGATGACAGAAAAGCCAAAGGTACTCTCTCTCTGCCTGAAATACTCTGCAGACTTTCTCTTACATCAGATGTCAAACTTCAGAAACATTATTTCTTAGAGTGTGTCTCTTTCTCTACCTCACTGTCTCTCCTTCTCTCTCTCTCTCTCTCTCTCTCTC
>NW_007020903.1:0-777 GCF_000164805.1 Carlito syrichta
AAGGCAAGGTTTGGGTTTCTGATGAGTCCAAACCCCCTCCAGTGGTGAGAAGGCTACCCCAGCAGGTGTTTTGTATACCTTAACCCCCCTTTCCCTCCTTCCTTTATCAGTGCCCAGTGTCTGTTGTTCCCATACTAGTGCTCATGTGACCAGTGTTTAGTACTCACTTATGAGTGAGTGAGAACATGAGATATTCAGTCTTTTAATTTCTGTGATAATTCACTTAGAATGATGGTCTCCGGCTGCATCTGCGTTGCAGCAAAGGACATGATTCCATTATTTTTTATGGTTGCGTAGTGTTCCACAGTGTATGTGTACCACATTTTTTAAATCTAATTCATTCTCGATGGGCATCTGGGTTGGCTCCATGTTTTTACTATTGTGAATAGTGCTGTAATAAACATACACGTGCAGATGTCTTTTTGGCAAAACGATTTATGTTCTTTGGGGTATATTTCCAGAAGTGGGATTGCTGAGTCAAATGGTAACTCTATTTTCAGTTATGTGAGATATCTCCAAACTGAAAAGCAAAGTATTAACATGGTCAAGATTGCATGAACTTTTATACTTCAGGTTAAATACCTTTTACCATGTTGAATCTTCCCAGCCAGAAGCTGCATTTATTCAACTTTTTTTTGCTATTAGAGGTTTCTCATTTTCTTTGAATAAGTTTTTCATGTCCTTTTAGGTTAATTTCAGAATACTTACTCTTTAGGATGCCTCAGGGAATGAGCCCCCCCCCCTTTTTTTTCCTTTTTTTTTTTTTTTTTTTTTTCT
>NW_007020904.1:0-804 GCF_000164805.1 Carlito syrichta
AAAAAGTTTAAATTTAGTTTTAATATCTCAGTGGTATTATGCTTTGTTAAAATTGCATTTCTGGAAAAACTCACTCATCTGTAACAGTTTAAACATGAACCCTTTCCCCATATACTGTATTAGCTGAGTAAAAAGTGAATTTTCTTTTTACTGTTTTTCTTTTCAATACATCTTGTGAAATCATAAGAGAATTCTGCAATTTATACAGGGAAATTTGGCTGCCATTTGCTTGGACTGTGACATATGACTATAATTTGTAACTTTCCTTCCAACACTTGGTTATTTGTTATCTGAATATCTGAGTTTCAGTAGTATGAATTAGAGTGTGAACAACAGGAAAAAAAAAGGTATTCTGTAATTCTCAGGGGCATGGCATGCTACTGTCCTTAGAAATATGAGTTGGGAAACCCATTTAAGTACAGAATTTGTATTCTGCTTATATTAGTGATTTACGTGATGCTGTGTGACATGCATCTTCATTTTATTTTTGCATCTTTTCACTTGTTTTTCATTGTGTGTGTGTGTGTGTGTCTTCCTAATTGTCTGAAATTTTATCAACATCACAAGTTTATTCTCTGGGAGCATTCTGAAGAAAAATTTAGGAAAAGTATATAGGTCTTGCAGAGTAAGGCATTTATTCCTTTAACAAATATTTGTCTGCCTGAGCCCACGGGTTCGAGACCCGCCTGGGCAGCGAGACCTCTACAATAAATTAAAAAATCAGCCAGGCGTGGTAGCGCGCGCCTATAATTCTGGCTACTCGGAAGGCTGAGGCGGAAGGATCGCCAGAACCCAGCAGGTCGA
>NW_007020905.1:0-1130 GCF_000164805.1 Carlito syrichta
TAAAGCTACAGCTAATATGATAATCGTGGGAAAATTTGATGCTTGCTATATGATTTCAGGTACAAAGCAAAAATGTTTTCTTTCATTACTTCTATTCAACATTGTACTGAAAATCTTAGCTAGTGTAATAAGACAGGGAAAAAAAAAATTTATACAAATTTGAAAGGAAGAAAATAAACTGCCTTTGTGGATGATATGTTGTCTTTGTGAAAAATCCCAGGAATCAACAACACAACAAAAACTCTTGGCAGTAATAAGTGAATATAGCAATGTCACAAGATACAAGATTAACACACACAATTCAGTTGCTTTCCTATACATCAGCAATGAACAATTAGAATTTGGAACTTAAAACAATATGTTTATAATAGCACACAAAACATTAAATAACTAAATTTAGCAAAATATTACAAAACTTCAATGAAAGAAATCAATAGTTTTATGATGTCAGTTCTTCTAAACTTAATGTATAGATTCAGTGCAATCTCAAATCAGAATTCCAACAAGCTACTTTGTAGACATCAACAAATTGATTCTAAAGTTTATATGGAAAGACTAAAGACCTAAAACAGTCAACAACATATTGAAGAGAACAAAGTTGGAGGATCACAATACCTTATTTTAAGACTTACTATAAAGTGATAGTAATTGATACAGCATGGTATTGGCAAAGTAACAGACATATAAATCAGTGGAATAGAGTACCTAGAAATAGACACATATAAATATAGTCAATTTATCTTTGACAAAGAAGTAAAATTGATAGTCTTTTCAATTAATGGTTTTAGAAAATCTGTAAAAATTTACACGTTTCACAAAAATTAACTCAAGATGAATTACAGATACAGATACAAAACACAAAACTAGAAAACTTCTGTAAGATAACAGGATACATTCTAGATTTCCTTGGATTTGGTGCTGAATTTTTAGATACACCAAAAGAATGATTTAAGAAAAAAAATTCATGCCTTAGACTTTATTAAAATTAAAAACATCTCTGTGAAAGGCATTGTTTAGAGAATCAAAGACAAGCCATAGACTGTGAGAAAATATAGATAAATAAACCATAGGGCATTCATACAATTCAATATTGTTCAGCTATATTAAAAAAACAAAAACTAACAGGTCAC
>NW_007020906.1:0-769 GCF_000164805.1 Carlito syrichta
ATTGAAAGAGTACACTGAACTCTCAAAGAAGAGCAAAAACCAGGCCAATGCATTGATTTTATTCTTGTAAAATTTGTATTAGAGAACCTAATTACACTGTACTTAGACTCCCAACATGGTGAACTGTGAGCTAATAAACGGCTGTTATAACACTAATTTTGTGTTAATTTGTTACAAAACAATGGAAAAGAAATGAAGACACAATGATAATAAATTTTTATCCTCTACATAGTTGATTTAAATGAATGCTACATATTTGATCATCTAATTTGAAATATTTGTAATTTCCATTATACGGTTTCTATTCTTTTTCAGTGATTACTCAAGAGATTATAACATACATTCTTTAACTATGATACTGACAACATCCTTTACTATTGCCCTAATAATGCTAAAATCTTCAAACAGTCTAATTGTATTCAACACATTTTTGTCTTTATATCATGTTGATATGCACTTTAATTCTGTACATTTTAAAACACTATAGCTATAATGAATACTGTTATTCCATCAGTTACGTTTAGATATACCCAGATCTTTAACTATTATTGTACTCTCTACTTTTGTCTGCCTTTCTATTGTTTTTTTGCTGAGTCAACTTTCTTAAGAAATATTCTTTATATTAGTACTTATATGTGTGTTTCTTCTGATAACATACCCTGTAATATTGTTCAGATGAGATGACTTTGTTTTACCTTCACTCTGAAAATATATTTATTTTTTGTAAAATGAATTATCATTTGATATATTTCATGCTAACATTTAAAAA
>NW_007020907.1:0-4116 GCF_000164805.1 Carlito syrichta
TCATTTTCACTACCTCCAGTTTCTGCTGCCTCTGAACTCTGTTCCCTTGATCGATTTCCGGTTGAAGGGTTCAATTCTGAATTTACATTAATATTGCTTCCAGTCTCTGTGCCAGTGCTTCTAACATAAGGTTTCTTCCGTTGCTGATAGAGGCTTGTTTACTGCATCCAATACTCCAGCAGGCTTTGGCTTTCCTGTTCACAGAAGCACTCTTGTCTCTTCTGAAATATAATTCTTTTCATTGCAGAAGTCCTTTTCTGGTTGCGTAAAAAACTTCATTGGGAGGACTGGCTCCTTTGGAGAGTCTGCATTGCACATGGCGCTTTTACTGTTTATAGCACACAGAGCCACATCACAAACTGTATAAAGTCTTTCATTTGTTTTGGATTCATCAGGAGACTGGGCATCTCGGGTGAGCTTGATGTTCCCTGCCATTTTCTTCATAAAGGCATGACTATTGTTTTCATTCTTTGCCATTAAAACTTCAAGCATGAACCATAGGAACTCTTTGATATCACGAAGCTGATCAGCATCTTGTGATCTTGTGAAATCTGGATCATGGGCTAGCAGGTGAATCATGTATGGAACTACATATTCAGGCAACAGTGATAATAATTTCTCAGTAGCCATAGGGTTCTGTTTAATGTACTCCCTGCATATACTGATATTTTTTAGTAAACACTGTCGTGCATGTGCCCTCCTCTCCTTTACTGGATCTTTGGCACACAAGGCAAAGATTGCCGTGTACTCCAGGGGGAGCAGCAACTTCACAGGTGCCTTGTGGAGCTTCTGAGCAAGTATCTGCCTTGCTTGATAACACTCATCATTAATAACAAGTGCACAGAGTTGAAACTGTTCTGGGGTAATAATTTCAAGGTAACATGGTTCCTGAGCAAGCTTCATTACGGCACTACCAGTAGCTAATTGCAAGCGAGACATATCAGATTTACTGATTCTTTTCTGCTCTGTCAGGTCACCCTCACTAACCAACATTGCTGATAATAACCGTAGAGTGGAATTGGCAGATTTAGATTGATTGTTTTTCATACGCAAAAAGATGGTTCTTTGAAAGGATAAGTTAGGTTAACAGATCACTGGCCAGATTGGCTGAGAGAGAGAGAGAGAGAGAGAGACCAAATAAACACATGCAGAACCACAAAAGTTGAAGTCATAATTGACCCTGAAGAAATGCAAACGGTTATCACAGATTACTATGAATACCTGTAAGCAAATAGACTAGGCAACATAGAGGAAATAGAGGACTCTCTTATAACACACCACCTCCTGAGGTTGAAAAAAAGAAATTGAAACTATAAGGAGACCAATGACAATCCAGGAAATGGACTCAGTCAAAGAAATATCCCCACCCAAAAAGCCATGGGCCAAATAGCTTCCCAGCTAAACTCGATGAGACATACTAAGAGGAGCTGACACCAATCTTCTTGAAAGTTTTCCAGGCTATTGAGAGTGATGAAACTCTCCCCAACTGATTTTATGAAGCTAAAGTTGTGCAGATACACAAACTGGGCAAAAACCCAACAAGAAAGCAAATTGCAGGTCAATCTTATTGATGAACATTGATGCAAACATTCTCAACAAGATTCTAGCAAATTGGAACCAACAACACAACTCAAGGATCATCCACCATGACCAGGTTGGTTCATTCTTAGAATGTAGGGCGGTTCACCATTCGCAGCACCATCAATGTAATCCACGGCCCATTAACAGAAGTAAAACCAAGAACCACATGATTATATTGTTAAACACAGAAAAAGCATTGGACAAAATCCAGCATCCCTTCTTGATGAAAATCTCTTGAACCCCTATACATGGAAGGAATATTCCTCAAAACAGCAAGAATCCACAGGCAACATTTTGCTCAGGGGGCAGAAGTTGGAATCATTCCCCTGAAGAATGGGAACAAGATAAGGACATGCTCTCTCTTGCCACCTGTTCAACATAGTGCCTGGAGACCTAGCCAGAGCAATCAGGCAAGAGAAGGAAATCAGGGATATCCAAACAGGCAAAGAGGAAGTGAAGATATTCATCTTTGTGGACAACTGCATCCAGATGCTTGAGAGACTGACACTAAGGGTGTGCCAGGATGCGAGGGTCGTGGTGGGGAGCGGCCTGGACGTGGATGTGACCGCCTCTGGGTCCTCTAATCCCCAGGTGAGTACCTTGTCCTGTCCCAGAACCAGAGGACGGTGCTCGCTCCCTCTGCAGATCTCTGTGAGGCGGGCCTTGTGGACAATGGGGAGCCTGCACAAGGAGAGAAGGGAGGATCAAGCAGCTGCAACACAGATCCACAACCCCCAGGAGCACCGGGCTTGGGCATCCATCCAGGCATCCCATGTTTCTCCTGGGCTGACAAGAGGGGTGTGGCAATTTGGTCATCTAGAGTTCAGAGAAATGGAGTGGAGGCTCTACCCCGACCCTGTTTCTTCTCCTCCCACCCTGCCCCATCCACCTTACCCCTGACACTCCTTCCCTGCCATTCCTCCCCCCTCCCCCCTTTATCTCTAGAGCAGCAAGACAAGACTGCTGTCTGACAGGGAGACCAGCCAGTGCAGACCCTTTGCCCTCCCGATCAGGGCTTAATCTCAACTTCTGGGCTTGCTTACTTCCCGGAAAACAAAGAGTCAGAGCCTCTTACATCTAGCTGTTTGGAGGCTGCCCTCAGGAGAGGCAGGGACTCCCTGGCGGCCTGCTCATCCCACCAAGCAGGCTTTCCTTCAGATGGCTCCCTCCTCTTACTCGTAGACACTGGGGCAGGACAGTGGGTCAGAGTTTTCTCCCCAAGTGGACAGTTGGGCTCACTGGCAGACAGGCCAAAGCACCGGCTGCTGGGTTGTTTCCCCTCCACCTGTGTACCTGCTGTAACTGTGTAACCTTTTGTGTGTTCTGGACCTGGCAATGTTCCGGAGCTTGTATGTGTGGAGCTGGCAAATGAGAAGATTCTAACATTTGGGACAGGGAAACTGATTTATTGATAGCACAGGGCAGGGGAAGAAGGTGGAGAAGGGGTTGTGGCAGCCTGATGACATGGCTCCAGTTTATTTTGCTTTTATTTTGAAATAAAATAAATGGATTTATCCCTACTACCCAGCCTTGTGCCCATTTCCAGCAGTGTCCTGGGTCTCACCACAGAATGGAGAAACTGGTGCCAGCAGAGGGCAGGCTTCTAGATTGCTCAGAGCTCCAGAGTGTTGAAGTATGTCCAACAGGGCAGTTAGGGCCCTTCCAGACCTGTCATTTGTCTACTGCTTTTTGTTGCCTGGGGGATTCCACGTGACCTGCCAGAAGGCTGTGCTGTGTGGCTCGTCCTACCTTGACGGCCTCCATGAGAGGGAATGGAGGGTACCAATATCCAAGAGTGCCCACTCCCCACCCAGATGTCTTTTGCTCCCTTTCCCTCTCCTCTTTGTCTGTCTGTCTCTCCTGAGTTTTGGATCCAGCCAGCACCCACCCCCACGGCTGAACTCAAGTCTCTCTCTAGGGTCCTGAGCAAGTTTCACAGGATGAGCGTGAGTTTCACAGCCCAAGGGCTGTCCAAGAGGAATTTGGCCTTCCCACAACTCCGGACGTCGCCCTAGCAAGGGCAAGGCCTCTCCCCACCCTCCCCCCACTTCCGATTCCACAAGAACACAACCAAGAGACACACGTTTCCTGTCATTCAGAAGTGGGTTTTATTCTCAGCCATGAGACAGCAAGACCAGTAGCATCAGCCCACACAGCTGCCTATGCAGCACACCCGTGCTTCGAGGGTGAGGGTAGGAGAGAAGTCAGGGGTCTGGCAGTACACAGGCCAGACATGACAGGGAGGCTCACTGGAGGTGGCACGATTTGAAGGGAGGATGTCAGGGGAACAGCTTGCTCTTGTAGTTGGGCCACAAGATTACACAAGGAAAGCACAGTGATTGATCTCAGCATTAGACACAGTTTTTCGGCCGTGTGTGTGTGTGTGTGTGTGTGTGTATGTGTGTGTCTGTGTGTATTTTTAGATATAGAAGATGGCTGAGGCAATTCCCAGAGGGAAATGAGCCTTCACCAACATCACATCTGGGTGTGTGAGCTCACCACTAGCACAGCCTAAGTCACAGATGGAGGGGGTGG
>NW_007020908.1:0-925 GCF_000164805.1 Carlito syrichta
CTCCAACTGAGAGTACAAAACCTGAAGGTATCTAGTATATTTCAGTGAAGAATGAAGAATATCTTATGAGAAGAGCAAATATTTCATTATGAATAATTTGCAATTACCGAGGGCCTACATGTTGTAGGCAGTGTGCAAAAAGTTGAGTTGTACTCAGCTATCTCAGTTGAGTTTTCCTTGGGAGCAGAGTCTGACCCAAGAACTGAGTACAGATTATTTATTGAAGAAGTATAGACACCCTGTTAGGAAGGAAGGGAAAGCAGCCAATAAGAGGTATACTATCAAATCAGCTGCTGCATGGATACCTGAAGATTAACCAATGCAGAAGCTCTAGGGGCTTCCAAATTATCCCAGGAAAGGGTAAAGAAGCTAGGGGACCTTATAACCTTATAATCAGCAGTCACTAGTTATGTCACTGGTTATGATTAAGACTCTGGGGATCATTTATTTCCAAGGACTTCTCCACGTAGGAGAAGTAGGGCAGGTGTCAGTAGATGAACATAATCCAAGACAGTGGTTCCAACCAATGGAAATCAGACTGGTGGGGGTCCAGAAATGGTAAGGGGAATCAGAGGATGTGGGTAAAGCATACATTATTTCTTCAATCTTCACAACAACCCTAGAAGATAAGTTCTGTTACCTCAATTTTTTTTAAGTGAGGAAACTAAGGCTCAGAAAGTTAAGTTACCCAAAGTCACACGATTAACCCTTAGCAGCTCCAAGATTTAAACCAAGGTCTATTTGATTCCAGTGTGTACACCCTTTCCATGACCTAATATAAATTTGGTTATACAAAGGTAAGTTAGGGACTTGAAAGTTTCAAAAGTCTTCTAGAACCACTTATGAGATATAACATAAAAATGAGATCTAAATGGGAAATTTGAAAACACAAGGTGGGAGTGCAAACTAGTGCAACCTCTTTGGC
>NW_007020909.1:0-941 GCF_000164805.1 Carlito syrichta
ACCAGTCAGCAAACTAGGAACCTCGCTCACCATCCAACAGGTCAACTAACTTGTCGGCTCGCTTACAGGCCAACAGATTAGCTAGCTAGTCGGCTGGCTCACCAGCCGACTTGTTAAGTCAGCTCACCAGTTGGCTAGTTCGCCACCTGACTAGTTAAGGCTGCTCCCCCATGCCATCACTCACCAGCCGACTAGTAAAGATGGCTCACAGGTCGGCTCACTCACTGGCCTACTAGTTAAGTCCTCTGACCAGTTGGCTCACTCGCCAGCTGAATAGTTAGGTCAGTTGACCAGTCGGTTCACTCATCAGCTGACTAGTTAAGTCAGATGACCTGTTGGCTCACTCGCAGACAATTAGTAAGGTCAGCTCACCTCTCGGCTCACTCAGCTCACTCACCTCTCGGCTCACTGATTAATTCAGCTACTTAGTTTAGTCAGCTAACCAATTGGGCAACTAGTCAGCTAGTTTATCACCCAAGTTAGCTCAGCTAACTAGTCGCTGACAAGTTAGGCTTGCTAACTAGTCGGCCTACTAATCAGCTGACTAATTAGTTCAGCACACCAGCCATGAAATGAGATAACAGAGCTGAATTGTGGGTCAACTCATCAGTCAACAAGTAAAGTCACCTAGATAACTCGCTAAACAACTAGTTAAATCAGCAAGTGGTAGCTAACTCGTTAACCAACTCATTAAGTCAGCTAACTATCTCGTTAGCCAACTAGTTAAGTCAGCTAACTAAGTCAGCTATCTAACCAGCTAGCTAGCTAAGTCAGCTAGCTAAGTCAGCTAGCTCATAGTTAGCTAACTATTTAAGTCAGGTACTTAAGTCGGATAACTAAGCTAATTAGTTAAGTCAGCTAGTTAAGTCAGCTAGTTATTCAACTAGTTATATTGTTAGCTAACTATTTAATTCAAGTAGTTAAGTAAACTATCTAACTAG
>NW_007020910.1:0-707 GCF_000164805.1 Carlito syrichta
GTCTATTTGCCCCAAAACTAATACTCTTTTTTTTTTAAGTCAGAGTCTCACTTTGTCACCCAGGTTGGAGTGCATTGGCATGCTCATGGCCACCACAGCCTCGACCTCCTCGGTGCAGGTAATCCTTCCACCTCAGCCTTCCAAGTAGCTAGAAATACAGTTATGCACTACCATGCCAAGCTAATTTTTCTTGATTTATTGTAGAGATGAGATCTTGCCAAGTTGGTCAAGCTGGTCTCAAACCCTGGGCTTGGGCAATCCTCTCACCTCCACCTCCCAAAGTGCTAGGATTACAGGAGTGAACCACCACACCCAGCTAACTAATACTCTTATACAGTTTCCCAACAATAATAAAATAACCTAAAAGTCTATGTTAGAACAACTGAGTCTTAGCTACCCAGATACTTTGGATATTTTCCTGTTTTTATTCAATATATAGTTCTGTTATATACATGTAATATTTCTGTATTTCTATAAAAATGTATTCAAATATTCTAAAAGTAATCAGTATCATTTTAATTCTTATCTTATGCAAATTCAATCACAGAAACTCATAAGCAGACCTTGAACAATTATAATACTATAAGAAAGGGATTGGCAGTAGTGGGAAATTGTCAGTGGTCAGTGGAGGGGAGGCGGGATTGGCAGTTGAGGAAAACTGACAGGAGAGGGATAAGCATACCTCATCAACAAGGGTACCTGCATAA
>NW_007020911.1:0-703 GCF_000164805.1 Carlito syrichta
AAGGTAGGAGGATCACTTAAGCCCATAGACTTTGTCTCTACAAAAAAAAAAGTCAAAAATTAGCCAGTCATGTTGGTGCATGCCTGTAGTTCTAACTACTCGGGAGGCTGAGAGGGGAGGATCGCCTAAGCCCAGGAAGTCAAGGTTGCAGTGAGCCATGATGGTGCTACTGCACTCTAGTCTGGGCAACAAAGTAGAGACCCCCAACTGAACAAAACAAAACAAAACACCAATTAAAAGTGCTTTGAAAGTGACAATGCCCTCATAAACATGGATGTTAGTCCTGAAATCTTGGGCAGGCCACCGACTCCATCCAGCTTCGATTTCATAAAGTATAAGATGGCATAATGGCTGATCTGTCTGCCAGGTTCACAGGATCATTTCAGAATCAAGTAAGCATATGAACATTCTGAGCTGGTTTACAAGGGCTGGGGATCAGGATGCACAACACACTCTGCGGTGAAGCTGAAGGAAGCCCTGCAGGTCTGTCTCACCTGTTCTCTTTGCTCTTTTCTGCAGCTCATCCGGATGTGCTCTCATGGAGAAGGCAAGATTAACTACTATAACTTTGTTCGTGCTTTCTCAAACTGACCTGGTGTGTGAGAGATTGCAATACTTTTTAATATTGGGTCTACACTCTGAAATGTACCTTATGCTCTTCACAGAGGCCTTTACAGAATTACATTTCTTTTTTGGTTCTTAT
>NW_007020912.1:0-652 GCF_000164805.1 Carlito syrichta
GCAACACTGACAACACGATGTTTGAAAAGATGTCAGGAAAGTTGTAAATTCCCAGGAAAGGATGTGCCTGTCTCTGTGCTCCCTTGACTTTGTGTTTCTCTTTCTTTTTCTGCCTCTGAGGTCAGTGTCTCCCTGCTCTTCTCTTCGGCTGAGTGGGGAGAGCCAGTCATGACAAGCTGTCACCTGCCTGTCCGGGGGTGGGGAGGCTCTTCTGGAAGGCTCAGCTACCTGCTGGGATGGAGGGGCTGGTGGTGACAAGCCAAGCTCTTTGTTCAGCGAGGCCCAGCAGCACAAGGTGTCAGGAGGGCTGGAGGCTGGCCGCCGTGGGCCTGGCACTGCCACTCTGCAGGCGAGAGAGAGCGGCGCCACAGCTGTCACTGACGGCCCCTGGGGTCTGCCCCAGACTGGGCAGAGGAGAACATGTCCAGACTCCCAGATCGCCTCTTGGAAATTCAGAAGAACCACACTTTTATTCCCTCCCCTCTCTGACACAAACACACAAAAGAAAACAGGCCCCACCTCTCTTATGCTCACACACTGCCAGGCTTTCTCTGTCTCTTGATCGCTCACATACATACTAAGTTCTCACACACACATTCTCTCTCTCTCTCTCTCTCTCTCTCTCTCTCTCTCTCTCTCCCACACACACACA
>NW_007020913.1:0-1308 GCF_000164805.1 Carlito syrichta
TGGTGAGCAAGTCGGAACACTTTCCTGCCCCGCCAGCAAGATGGTTGTGGAGTGCCTCTCTTGTCCTCTTCCATGGGAACTTGCCTCTGGACTCTGTCTGCAGCCCTTTCCAGCTTCCTGCCAGGTACTGAAGTGGTGAGGCAAAGCCCAGAGCAGTCTCTCTCCTGCTTCAGTGGTGAAGAGAGCCTTGGGTATTAATTTCTCTCTGCTGTTTTTTCAATCAAAGGGAAACTTGTGTTCATTAAAAAAAAATGATGCTCTGTTTCTGCAACCTGGGAAGAGCCAAGGATGAAGCAGAGAAGTTGCAGTACCAATATTGCACCAGAAGCCTGGCCATCTGTTCACACACCCCACTTAGTCTCTTCCAGCATTTTATTCCCTGGGAAGATTTGTTGATTAAAAAAGAAAAAGAAAAAGAAAATGGTGCTTGACTTCTGCATCCCAGGAATCACTAGGGTCCAAGCCCAGCTACAGTGGCACCAGCCGCTGCACCAGGAGAGCTCTAGCTGCTAGCTCCCTATCTCTCACTCAGTGAGCCCACTCACACCCACTTGCTCACCAGCATGCTCACAAAAATTTTCATACACTCACTCACTCACACGGGGACTCGCATTGTCTGACTGGTTCGGCTGCCATCTTCACTCTGCTTCCCCAAAGACCAGTTTTAATTATTAGATTTTCTTTTAGAGAGATATATATCTGTCTGGGATTGGGGGATACCCCTTAACAACAAGGGTACCTGAATGATGCATATTTGTATACCTAACTCTTAACTGTACCCCAGAATTTTAAAATAAAAAATACGTTTTTTTAAAGAAAGATGCATGGTTACATAGAAAAAAAATAAAATGGTGCTCAGCTTCTGAATCCCAGGAATCACTAGAGTCCAAGCCCAGCTACTGTGACACCAGCTTTCATTGTTTTAAAATCTCTATTAAGTGAGGGTTTTTTTTAAAATCTTCTGAATAACTGAGATTTATTTTAATTTTTCCAGATCTTGTACTATCACCTTGGCTAAATAAGTAACATATACACTGGCCTGTAATCCTGTGTTATAACATTGTTTGTAAAACCTTTCATACTTACACTTTCAATATATAAAGTTTCAGGTTCTCAATTCAGTCTCTCTAGGGTGGGGTAACAAACATCAACAACCACTGCAGCAAGAACCACATATCCTCCACACCTTCCTGAACTGCCTGCAGATCAGGTAAATTGTCTTCTAAGCAACATCTTCTGTAAAACCTAAAATAGTATGTGAGTTTCCATGAGCCTGTAGTCATGAAAAACTTTTGAGTGGGTTTGGAG
>NW_007020913.1:1966-2428 GCF_000164805.1 Carlito syrichta
GTGAAGAAAGTTATATGAGCATCTGACCATCATTGGCATGCTGAGTGATCAGTCTCCTGTAATATTTTCCCTCATTTGTCCAACAAATGAAAGTGCCTTTTTCTCCCTAGAAAGTGCTTCCTGCAAGTCCATTGTTTACATGATATATGCAATCCAACCAAATGTAAGGCTTGCTGCCTTAGTAAAAGTGAGTGTACCAGCCAAAGAACTGTTCAAGCAGCATAGGCCTAGATAACATGCTGTGTATATACATTTATACATCTAAGATTTTCTCTAGCTTCATTCAAAAGCAAATTTGCAATCTCCTTTCTTTGTGAAAGGGTTTTACTTACTAAAAAGAAGAGTGTGGAGTTTGATTCAGTATGTTTTTTTTGCTTTTTGTTTTTTGTTTTTTGAGTTGGAGTCTCACTCTGTCGCCCAGACTGGAGTGCAGTGGCCGCTCCCGGCCACCGCAGCCTCGGC
>NW_007020913.1:3221-11892 GCF_000164805.1 Carlito syrichta
TTAGCATAAAATGACATAGCCTGCAGGTAATCACCCATAAGCCTAGTGATGTCTATTGCACAGTGAAACATATTTCTGGAAATACAACTCCAAAGAAAGTTGTTACTTTCCTGTAGATCCACTTTGCTTCATTCATTGAACTAACACAAACAATCATAGAGTCTTCCAAGTACTGGAACTACAGACACATGCCACCATGCCCGGGTAAAAATCTTGTTTCTTTTAGGAAAATATGCTCAAAGAAATCCTGATACCTGCTTTGCCAAACTCTAACCTAGAGTGAAATTACCCATGTGGAAATGTTTAGCATGTTAGCACAAAAGTACTTTGTATGTGAGTTTGGCAGTATAAGGTGAATGCACTGAATACCACTGGGCAACACATCTCAGTAACTAGAACATAAAAACTACATTTTAACTTGCTTGTTTCTAAAAGTGCTTCATTTTGTGAGAGTAGATTCCAGGATGGCAACAGATTTAGATGAAGTGCTTGAGTCTCCAAATAGGTGAGTGTGTGTAAGGATGAATATGCATACAAGTGTGTGTGCAAGTGGGTGTGTGTGTGTCTGACTGAATGGGGACTTGAGAACAAACTGCCTGAGCTCTTCTGCAAAGGTGGCTGCTCCATTCCCTGCTATTCAAATCCCAGTGGAAACTGTGGCCCAGTAGCAAGCACCATCTTTGGGAATCTACCTGGAAGAAAGGGACAGGGAAAAAACACTGCATGGCACCACCTGCTACCACAGCCACTGGGGCCAGATTGGACATGGACAATAGGGACCATGGAGAAAATTCAAGTGAGGGATCATTATCAGTAAATACCAGAGGAGGAGAAAAATGCAGAGGTGCTGCCACTGCCTCAGTTCTGGAACCCAGGCAGAGAAAGACTCCTCCCTGCCCACTTGAAAAGCGGAGCTACCCTTTGAGACTGAGCTGTGAAATCAGCACCACTCTGAGGCTGATCATCATCAACCCAGATAGGATAACCCAAGTGCTTGATCCCCAGAGGAACAGGCCGGTGTGGAGACCCAGTGGCTGTATCCCCATACTGGAAAATTCGCGGGACTATGTGTGCAATGGAGGTGAAGAATTCAGCCCAAAGCCAAAGGACAGGGGTACATTTCAAACTGATTCAGCCCTCTTTCCCCTGCAATTTGTGAGGAGTGTGACCCACATGGGGAATGACCTGATCGGTGTGTTGGAGAAGGTTGAACACATGTTTTGGGGGTGGTTCCAAGCCTTGCCATGACTGTATGGTGATTTAGAAGGCAGGTCTAGAGGTTGGAGCTCCCTCCTTTCTGCTGTGAGCTAAGAGTGGCAAAATACAAACAAACATTAACAAAACAAAATCGAAGTTTCGGAAACTGCCACAATGGAATGCTCAAGGATTTTAAAAGTTTTTTTAAAATTTCTTTACTTTTTCTTGTTCTTTTTATATATTTTGGTGTATGTGTATTTCATTCTTTTGTTTCTTCTTCTTCACATAAGGGTATATATGAGTGTTAAATTGTCTTCATGTTTTTGGTTTTAGTTTTATTGTTTTATTTTATTATATTTTATTCTCTTCCTTTTTTATAGGTTTGTTTTCTTGTTTTTACTTCTCAATTTATTTATCTTCATTGTCTTTCTTCTCCTTTCCCTCCTTCTCAGTTCCTTTCCTTTTCCTTGTGTTGCTTTGTACTCAGGGTGTATACATGTGTTCCCATCAATGGACATACTGTGAGGTATTGGGAAGTGGGTCCCACCCCAGTCGGTGAGCACTGTGATCTGAAGGCAGCATTTGAATATTAATACCCCCAAATATACCTTATTCAAATCACAAAACTACAAAAGGGCAGACAGAGCTTGTATCCAGCAACCTTTCCCACGATCTGTGAATTGCCTTTTTTAATCATCACAACAGCTAATCTTGAGCCAAGTGCTACTCCATGTGGCGAACTCTCTAAAAGATGGAATATTAAAGACTGGACTCTCCCTGCTGTAAGTCAACATCAGGAAGGTGGCTAAAAGGCACCATCTCACTGTTCTCTAAAGTCTCCATATTGTCCCAGATAAAACAAGCATCCATGGAATTGTTCCTAGAGGCTGTGGTTTCATGGCTTGTGGAGAAGACAAGAATATATCTTTCAGAGAAATTAGTGATGTATCCAGAATGTCTTCCCCAAAACAGGTGTGTCATTTTCTAGTGAAGAAGATCCTCAAAGTCATATTGGGTCAGCTGGCTCCAGTGTCTTTCAAACTGATTTTCAGTTCACCTTTTAATAATTTTCAGATTGTCTTTCTAAAAGAATGACTTTTTGAATACATCAGATGTCATGGTGGATGAGTACTCAGGATGAATCCAGAAGACAAGGATCTCTATTTTCTGGGAAATCATGATTCTATTCCAGCACTGAAGGAATCCAGGGAGTGCCCACCTCAAATAGAGCTCCATGGTGGTATGTTGGTTTTTATCTATTCCAGGCTCTTGCTGATCAGCAGGTGCTCTTGATGCTCTCTTCTGAGATTTTTCTTATCTTCCTTTAGACACATCTGCCAAGGAACACACAAATGCCTTTCATCTTTTCCCAGAAATTTCACTCCATGGCAGGTAGAAGTTGTGAGGGATACAACCCACCTGGACAACATTAACACCAGAATATGGAATTTATTTAAATTTGAAGATAATTCTTGAGAAACTACTATCTGCCTTCTGGGTGCATTCATCTTTTCTAAAAGTCATTGGTATATCCCAAAATAGCTTTCTTCCATCAATCTCTCTGGCTTTTGCAAAGAAGGGTATATGAACACCTACTCATCTTTGGCTGAGTGGGTCATTAGTCTCCTTTGATTTTTTTCCTCCTATTTTTACAACAAATGAATATTCATTCTTCTCTGAATTTGCTTATTTTTAGTCCCTTTTTAGTGAACCTTTTAGGGGCAGAGGTAAAGCCTTTGTTCTACTCACCCTGGAACCTGCTCTCAATCAGTTTCTAGGCATGTCTGTCCTCCTAAGTTTGATTTCATCATATGGGCTTAATTGCCAGATGTCCAAGAAGGACATGCTTGCAATGGAAAAAGTAAATTTTTTATATAATTACACACAAAATATACTAATTGCCTCATTTTGTCATGGTTTCTTTCTGTATTCTTTCATTCTCATATTCTCTCCCTTCTCATATTTTCTCTTATCTTTCTCTCTTTTCTCATACCATGAGGCTATGTTATCTGTACTCTGAGGAGAGAAGGTTTTTACAAGGGGAAAACCTATGTAATGTGTGTAGACATTTCCATGGGAGTTTAAGGTGTTTTAGGGGTAGCCTATGGATGGCGTGGGTGAATAGGGGTTTGAAAAGGTTAAACTTATCTCTTCCCCCAGGCTGAAGTCAGGACCTCTTGTCCTTCAGGAACATCCCTTTTCTATCATCTCCCATGCTATCACACCACCTCTCAACTCATTTGGTCTTTCTAACTTTGCCACTTTCTCTGTTTCAGTTTGATGCCCAGATGCTCTCCTTTCTCTTTTCCAATTGTGGATTCCTAGTTTTCCATGGGATTCTAATTTTTCTTTTCTTTTGCTTCTTTCCCAGATATCTATTGGCCTAACTTATGCTGCTTTACTTCTGTCCTACCAGGGTAATGGACTTCCTCTTTTTGATGATCTTTTATGGCCCTCAGTCTTTCTTCCTTTAGAGACAAGCCTTTTGCGCCCTCTGTTTCCTTAAAGTTTTGTTTGGTTTTATTTGTTTTTGACTTCCCAATTGACTAGAGCCTTTCCACATTAAGTATTTAGTCTCCAGTTTCAGAGGGCACATCTTAGTGTTCAAGAATCCTCTTTACACCTAAACTCCATCCTGCATCTCACGACAACACTCAAGCCAGAAACTGTGCCTTCTCTGCCTTCAGCTGCCAATGCCATTTGCTGACCACTCTGCAGGTGGGTCGTCCACCAGATAAAGCTCTAAGCAATTCCCTGAGGATCCTCTTGCCCCCAGCTGGTCCTCCCAGATTACCTTCACCCCAAACACCCCCTATTCTCCATCCCCTATCCCCTACCTTTCCCCATATTTACAACAATTTATCTCAGTATCTGCACAAGACTCCATCTTCTGGTTTCCACACTGCCCTCTCATCCCGGTCTCCCAAGGATTTATCCCAATGCTCAGGGGTCCAACTCAGAAACAAAAATTCACAGAGCCCAGTGGCCTGATTGTATGTTCCATGTTCTATTTGAGGACTCTGTTTCAGAGAGACACACTGAGTTTATGAAAACTACAAAAAAAAGAAAAAGAACAACAACGGGAATGGAAACATTCATCTTGAGGTCACATCCCTTATTAACCCTGGGACTTCTCTGAGAAGTGATGACTTTCAAGATGCCTAACAGGAGGGCAGGATGCAGAGACCTGATTGTCCACCAGAGGGTGTGTTACATACTGTTTCCTTTGTATTTCTGTATTGCGGTTAGGGTAAATTAAATAAAACATACAAGGTTTTTGCGGAGAAATCATTCAGTGGTGTGTTACATCTCCCCACTACTTGAGTAAAAAGGGACTTGTTGCTTGATTTACTAGAAGCCATTATAAGAACACTGGTTTTTGAGAAGGGAAAAGTTTTATACTGAAGGTAAACTTACGGGAAGTCAGGAGTCAAGCTCAATTCTGTCTCCTTGTGCTGACTGCAAAACAGTACTTTTATTAGAAGATGTTTAGGGAGTGGACTCTGAGATCAGTTGGTGATTGGTGAAACGTATGGAGAGCTCTGGAAAGTCTGGGCATGAGCAGTTATCTCTTTATGCTACCTCCAGTGTCAATTTAGTCATAGTTGGTAGGAAATATGTTGAGGAAATTCAAGCTGTGATTTTAGCAATATTGTTTTATGCAAATTTGTCAGCCATCTTGGCTTAACTAATTTTAGTCAGGTTCTTTTTGATTTTGCCATTGAGGAAGTTTTTCAATGTTTTAGTTTTCTTTTCTTTGGTTTTTTTTTTTTTGCAAGTCATTATTTTTTGGGGGGGTGGAAGAGGGTACAAGTCAGGAATGGTACATAAGTGGTCTAGGAACAGGTGGAGTTTGGGCCTCCCATTGGCCCTTACTTCACCTGGATTAGGGTCAGGCACACTTATTCATGTTATGTGTCTCCTCCCCAGCCCAGACGGTGTCCTGCTACTGTCACGCCCTTTCTTGCAGTATTATAATAAGTGATCAGGGTCTACTAATGAGTGAGAATATGTGGTGCTCCGTTCATTGTTTCTGTGATAGATCACTGAGTATGACAGATTCCAAGTCCATCAATGTTGCTGCAAAATCCATAATTTTGTCCTTCTTTATGGCTGCATAATATTCTATTGTATATATGTGCAACTTTTTAAAAATCTAGCTCAGTTTCAATGGGCAGCATGGTTGGTTCCATGCTTTTGCTATTGTGAATAGTGTTCAATAAACATGCATGTGCAAATATCTTTTTTGGAGATTGACTTGATTTTCTCCAGTCATATTCCGAGAGGGCGATTGATGAATCGTAAGGAGGGACAATTTCTAGTTCTTTTAGAAATTGCCTTACTGCTTTTCATAGAGGTTGATCTAGTTTTGTCTGCCGACAGTAAAGAAGCATTCCTTGCCAGAATCTGCTGTTGTTTTTTTATTAAGTATCGCCATTCTTTTTTTTATTATAAAGATGTGGGGTACAATTCAGGGTTAGATATACCAACATTGATTATGCAGGTACCCTTGTTGATGAGGTATGACCCCCCTCCCCTAGAAGTTTCCCACAACTGCCAATCCCACTCCCCTCCCCTGACAGTTTCCCATTACTGTCAAACGGTTTCTTATAGTATTATAATTGTTCAAGGTTCACTTATGAATGAGAACATATGGTACTCTCTTCTTTGTTTCTGTGAAAGATCACTAAGTATGATCGACTCCAAATCCATTCAAGTTGCTTCAAAGTCCATATATTTGTCCTTCTTTATGGCTGCATAATATTCCACTGTGTATATGTATCACATTTTCTTTATCCAGTCCAGCTTCGATGGGCAACACGGTTGGTTCCATGTTTTTGCTATTGTGAATAGAGCTGCCTGGGCAACTTGGTGAGCCCTCTTCTTTACAATAAATCACAAAAGAAAACTAGCCAGGTGTGGTGGCATGCATCTGTAGTTTCAGCCACTTGGAAGACTTGAGATGAAAGGATTGCCTAACCCTAGCTGGTTGAGGTTGCAGTGGCCATGAGTATGCCACTGCACTCCAGCTTGCGCGACAAGAGTGAGACTTCAACTAAAAAACAAACAAACAAAAAACTGTCTTCTGCATGTTTATTTTGTACCCTGAGACTTTGTCAAAGCCCTTTATCAGTATCAAGTTGTTTTTTAACAGATTCTCTTGGTTTTTCAAGGTATAGAATCAAATCATCCTCAAAGAGGGATAACTTAACTTCCTCTTTTTTATTCGGATAGACTTGATTTCCTTCTCTTGTCATATTGCTCTATCTAGGACTTCCAACATTATGTGGAACAGGAGGAGTGAAAGTGGGTAGCGTTGTCTTATTCAGTTTTCAGGGGAAATAGTCCCAATTTCTGTGTATTTAGCAGTATAATTGCTGTGGATTTATTGTAGATGGCTCTTACTACCTAGTTGTGTAAGTGAATTACTTTGTGTCTAGGAGTTGGTCTTCTCTTGTTGCCTTGCAAGGATTTCTGAATCCTTTGTGCTTGGATGGTTGTGTCTCTGGTGAGACACAGAAAGTTTTCTTGGATGACCTTGTGGAATATTAGTTCTGGGGTGCTTTCTTTCTCTTTTTCTGCTTCAAGGATGCCAATCAAGAAGTTTGATCTCTTAATATAATCACACATCTCTTGAAGGCTTTATTCTGTTTTTTTAAGCCTTTTTCTATGTTTTGACAGATTGAGTTAGTTCCATTTTTTATCTTCAAGCTCTGAAACCATTTCTTCTACCTGCTTAATTCTACTTTCCATACTTGTCAGTTTGTTATTTATTTTGTTTACTACATTCTTTGTTGCCATCATGTTGGCTATCAACTCCTTCATTTTTCTTGTCTTTCTTCATTTCTATTAATTCTCTCCATGAATACCTTGGTATCTGGATTTGTGTTTGAAATAATTCATTCTTGAGACTCTTCATTGTGTGAATTTAAAAGTCTGTGTTCTCAGGGGCTGCCTTTCCAGGGGCATAGGAAGTTACCTGTGTTCTTCTATTGATTCTTCTTCATTTGGAATGGTTCCCCCTTTTATTTCCTTCTTCAATTCCGTTGTTCACTACAATTATTCTGCTCACTTCTGCTTGCTCAACCCCTTATTCTTCACTAAGTGGAGTCCCTGAATTTGTTCAATGCTGAGCAAGGCTGGGACTGGGTGACTGTTCTTTTTGCAGTTTTGAGATACAATTAAGGTATAATGTGGGAGCTATGGTTCAAAAGCTTCAGATTTCAGTCCGCAGGCTGGAGTTTGGGTCCTCTGGAACTCACTTCCCACCACTTTGCAATTTATCTATGTGATGGGAGCATGTGTATACTCCCTAAAGCCAAAATGAGGTCAGTGAAAGGAATATAATAGAGGAAGAAATAAGAGAGATGAGAGAAAGAAGAAGGAAAACAACCAAGCAATCAAACTAATGGGTAAACAAAGAGGCAAACAAAAAAAGGGAAGATACACTTGCCCTCACTTATACCCATATGCAAAAAAAGAGGGAGAAAAAAGAGAAAACCAAGTTAGAAAACACATACAGAAAGATATGTATGGAAAGAACAGGCACAAAAAAATTAAAAAGATAAAACATTATTAAAAAATTTAAAAATCAGGCTCCCTCTTGTGGCTGGTTCTGGAGCTGCAGGTTCCTCTCCTTCCTTTTTTTTTTTTAAACTGGTGTTTCCTGAGAGCCACTGCATTTGGCTCTCAGTGGTAGGGAATGGGCTCTGGTCTTTGGACCTTCCCCACTGCTTTCAGCATGGGCTGATTGGGCTGCTGTCAATGTGGGTCAGATGACCCATGGACTTCTGGGGTAAGGGGACTGAATCAGATCAGGACTCACTCCAACTCATCTGCTGCTAGGTCTCCCACTCAGATTGTGCATGTTTGTGTTTGGTGCGGTGTGGGGGTGTCTGTCTTTCCGGTATTGTGCTCTTGAAGCATCCTGTCTGGGTCAATGATGATTGATCTCAGGGGACGCAGAGGTCACTCCTTGGTCTCGGGATGCAGAATTGGGTGGGCTAAAGCAGGTCTCTGCCCTGTCCCAGGACAGAGAAAATAGCAGGATTCCATGTCTTCTTCTCTGGTGATGCTCAGCTCCAGATTTCTATCCCAAACTTTCTCCATAGTTCCCACTGTCAGTGCCTGGTCTGTTGCCAGAAGTTGTGGTCTGGGTTAGGTGACATGGGGCAGCTGATCTCTGCTGCCTTTTTCCAAGATATGCCCTGAGAATGGAAGATGCCTCTGCATGCCAGTGCAGCAATTTCAGAGCAGTGTTAAATTGATCTCAATTCTGCAGAGGAGACCCGTGTTCTTGATCCCATGTCTTCCCTCATTCGGACATTCACTCACCCATTTGCACACACCCATGAATGCAGATTTGTCCTTATGGACATTCACCCATCCAGAGACTTTTTTTTTTTAGTTGGAGTCTCACTCTGTCGCCCAGACTGGAGTGCAGTGGCCGCTCCCGGCCACTGCAGCCTCGACC
>NW_007020913.1:11912-16249 GCF_000164805.1 Carlito syrichta
GCTGATTTTTTTATTTATTGTAGAGATGAGGTCTCGCTGCCCAGGCGGGTCTGGAACCTGCGTGCTCAGGCAATTCACTCACCTCAGCCTCCCAAAGGCGCGGGATTACAGGTTGAGCCACCGAGCCCGGCCATTCAGACACTTTCACACTCCCATTGGTTTTGTTTCCATTTTGCCATAGCCATAAAATGTTTATATTCATCTGTCTATCATAATTTTCTTGTAATTTAGAAAGACCTTCCACATTTGTACAAAGGAATAAATGCTCCTGGTAGAAAAATTAACAGAAGGTGTGAGAAGGCTGTTCATAAATGAAGTAAAATGTCTGGAGATTTCACCAGAGTGGTGAACTGGTTACTCTCAGGTCTGAAGCTCTCTTCTCCTTTACATTGTGTTGCCTGATTGCTTTGGCATTTGGGAGTACCAGAAATTACTCTGTGCTACGAGAGAACACAACTTTTTGTGTGTAATGGTGTGTGTTGTGGTGTAATGGTAACAGTTTTGGAAGGCATTGATAGCAATTGCAATAAATGGTTGCTTACTGTAGGGGGAAACTGTATATTTCTTTCTTTGCATATTTAGATAAGACAGGTGCAGTTTGGACACTTGGAGGCTCTGAGAACAATTGCCATCAAAGGATAAGACTCTCATGGGGGATGAGCAGATCACAGAGTTGGCTGATTGGTGTTGCATCACTCGCCATCCTGTGGGGAGAATGTCCTAGTAAGTGATGTTCAATGTGAAAGCATTGCATGACTCTGTCTCATGGCATTTCCTTCCTTTGGAGACTCAGGAGTCTGATACTCCTACTGTTTAAATATCATGGTCCATTTTTGAACACATTTAAATTTTTGGAAAATTACATCAAGGAAAGATCAGGGCTCAAATGGTTAACACTGCAATTACAGGTTTAAACAGAGTCTTCTAAAAAACTCTGTAACATATTCTCTCTCTCTCTCTCTCTCTCTCTCTCTCTCTCTCTCTCTCTCTCTCCCTCCCTCCCTCCCTCCCTGTTTTGAATCTAGTGCTATTAAACTACTGGTTTTAAGATAAAACTCACAGTTTCAAGATTACTTGGAGATTTTATTTTCCTTATATTGTTCAGTCAGTTATAACTAAAATAAAAACTCATTTGAAACTGAAAGGAAAATGCAAAATAGGTTTTTTTTAAAAAATGAAGTCACCATGGGAACTATTTACCAGATTTTGGTTCACATAATTTTTAAGTTTACCTATTGGAACAAAGTAAAGCCATGCAAACAGGTTCCAATTTGTAAGAAGTCTAATTTAGATTTGGCTATTTTTTAGTAAAATGGTGAGTTTATATTGCTATCCCATGGCTAGAATGCTTAGAAAGTTACTAGATCTTTGTTTATGTGTATGTGTGTATATTAAAATGTGTCTACTTATAAATATATGTTGTGTTTTGTGTCTAACATACTACCAAATGGTTACTTATAAACACATAAGTTTGAATACTGTCCAATTTCATGTGATTTTAATAATCTTTGATTAATAACAATGGTTTAAAAACTATCGCTAAAACAAAAATGTCTTTAAAAATTTCAACATACAGTTTTGTCTGGGTTTGCCAATTAGAAAATTGTATATTGTTTGCACTAGATATTTTCAAATGTCAAGGTTTAGCATGAAGGTTATAAGACTGTAAACCTAGCCCAGAGGAGAATGATCTTTGTTTACAAAATTTTTTTAAAAAAACAATTAAGACTCATTTAAGATTGTTGGATCAATGACCACAGATGAATCTTCTGACTTATTGGCAAAATGCCCATGTATTTAACTTTAAGATTCTTACTCAGGTGACACAATGTTCTCCGACTTTGAAAATAATCAAAATACAATTTAAAATCATGAATAGCTTAATCTAATATGTGTTTTCATAAATAATCTAATTAAACCACTAAAATGAATTGTGTAAATAAAAATAGATACATGGTTGTAAGTAAACCCTTTTTTATATGATTTGTGATCTTAAAATTGCTTTGGATACTTATTAAATTTTTAGATCATTTTCAATTAAGAAAGAATTGTGATATGAAAAAACATGTTTCTAACAGATATAAAGTGGTTTTATCTATAAAAGATAAAGGTGTGTTCTTACTGAAATATAGACTAATTTTTTTATGAGAAAAGATCTTCTGTAGTGAAGTTTTATCCTAATATAAAATAACTTCTTAGTAGAAGAAGAGAATTATAGAAGTAAAAAATAAACAATCACATTACAGAAGATTTTTCTTCACCTTTTAGTAACTGACTTAAAAAACAACAATTTTTCATTTTATCAAGATATTTCCCGTGTCATCATTATTGGGTTTTTGGTTGCTTGCAAAGACTAAGATTTAAAAGAATTAAGGTGTTTACATTGATGTAACTTTCTATATTATTTGTAAATCTTTTGATTATCACTCTTTTAAAAATAAATAATGATTATTTTATAATAATTTGTGACTCTGTTTTGATGGAATGTTCCGAGCCTTTTTACATCTTTGATGAATGCCCTATTAACTAGTATTTGTGCTGTTAAGTTATAAAATTTTGGCTCCTGGGTCTGAAAAACTCAGAGTCTTCTGCTAAATTACATCAGCCAGGGCCTCATCTTCAGACCCAGGAGAAGATGACAATCAAAATAAACTGATTTTATGAGTTACAGGGCCGGAAATTAAAGTTATTCAATCTCTCTTTCCCCAGGGACGATCACAAAAAATTAATTCAGAGTTTGTTTACAAATTATACCTTAATATAAAATCACACTGATACAAGGGCAGTGTCTGAACCCTTATGTAGGAACAAATGAGTTTTCTTAGATATCTCCCAGTTCTCTAAAAGAAAAAGTTATAAAATAATATTAAAAGTTTATTAAAATCCTAACTTATTGTGAAATCAATTAAAATTAAACAAACTTGCTTATAAATTCTCATTAAGTTTAAGTTTAACATGAAAAGTACACTATACAAGACCAAGTGTGGAGACTCAAGCCTGCAATGCCAGCACTTTGAGAGGCTAGGGGGGAGGAATTCTTGAGCCCAGAAGCTTGAGACCAGCCTAAGTAATAGAGTGAAATCTTGACTCTATCAAAATTTAAAAAATAAAAAATGAGCCATGCATTGTGGTGCATACCTGTAGTCCCAGCTACTTGGGTGGCTGAGTCAGAAGGATTGCCTGAACCTAGGAGATTTAGGTCGTCATGAGCCATGATTATGCTACTACACTCCAGCCTGAGTGACTGTGTGGGACCCTGACACTCTCTCTCTCTCTTACATATACACACACACACACACACACACACACACACACACACAAACACACACACATACCTAAACACACACAGACACACACGCTATACAAAGACAAAATTCAGTTTTCTCTTTAGACATCTTTATATAATATTAATAAAAGATAATAAAAGACTTTCATTCACTTTTTTGAGATATACTTTCTCTGAAGACCAAAGGAGATTATTTGACTTATTTGGTATGTTAAGATCATACAAAAAACACTGTCAAATATGAAGTGGTATTTAACTTTCTTTGGGTTATATTTCTATGTATTATTACTATATATATATGAAATCCCAACAACGCTGGTATGTCAAGGTATATGTTATTGATAATTATGATTATTGAAAATTGTTATATGTCTCAAAAATAACCCAATTTCCTTGTCAGTTGTGTCTTAGATAAAATTTAAGTCTTTTTTTAATTATTAATCAATATTTTTTTATTATGGTTTTGTGGGGTACAGTTAAGGGTTAGGTGTACAATTACGTTTCATTCAGGCACCCTGTTGATAAGAGGTGTTTCCCCATCCCCAGACAGATATTTGCTACTGTTAATCCCATCCCCCCCATAGTTTCCCAGTACCGTCAGTCATTTTCTTATAGTATTACATTGGATGTTCAAGGTCCATTATATGAGTGAAAACATGTGATACTTGGATCTTTGTTTCTGTGAGAGGTCACTCAGTATTATAGACTCTAGTTCCATCCAGGTTGCTGCGAAATTCATGATTTTGTTCTTTTTTATGGCTGTGTAGTATTCCATCGTGTATATGTACCACATTTTTTAAATCCAGTCCTCTTTTGATGGGCAGCATGGTTGTTTCCAGGTTCTTGCTATTGTGAACAATGCTGCGATAAACATACGTGTGCAGGTATCTTTTTGATAGAGTGATTTGAGTTCTTCAGGGTATATTTCCAGTAGGGGGATTGCGGGGTCATATGGGAGGTTGATATTTAGAGCTTTTAGGAATCGCCACACTGCTTTCCACAGAGGCTGCACTAGTTTACTCTCCCACCAACAGTGTAGAAGTGTTCCTTT
>NW_007020913.1:16623-17530 GCF_000164805.1 Carlito syrichta
ATGTGGTCAGCCAGTTTTCCCAGCACCATTTACTGAATAGGTTCTCCTCTCCCCACTGGTGGGTGGTGGAGGCTTTGTTGAAGATGAGTTGGTTGAGAAATTGGCGTTTTGCTTCTGGAATCTCAATTCTATTCCATTGATCTATATGCCTGTTCCTGTACCAATACCAAGCTGTTTTCCTGATTGTAACTTTACAGTAAAGTTTGAAGTCTGGTAATGTGATACCACCTGCTTTGTTTTTTTGTGGTTTTTTTTTGCTGAGGATTGTTCTGGCTATTCTTGGATGCTTGTGGTTCCATATGAATTCCTGTGTTGTTTTCTCTAGGTCTTTGAAGAATGTTGCTGGTAATTTGATGGGTATTGCATTGAATTTGTAGATTGCCTTAGGTAAGATGGACATCTTCACAATGTTGATTCTTCCATTCATGAGCATGTGATATTTTTCCAATTGTTTGTGTCATCTTTGATTTCTTTGAGCAGCATTTTGAAATTTTCATTGTAAAGGTCTTTCACATCTCTGGTTAGGAAGATGCCAAGGTATTTCATTTTTTTTGTGGCTATTGTGAATGGAATTGTTTTTATTTGGGTTTCTGTTTGTTTATTATTGGTGTAGAGAAATGCGATTGTCTTTTGTACATTTATTTTGTATCCTGACACTTTGCCAAAGGCCTTTATCAATGTAAGGAGGCTTTTGACAGATTCTCTTGAGTTTTCAAGGTACACAATCATATCATCTTCAAAGAGAGATAACTTGACTTCCTATTTTTCTATTTCGATACCCCTGATTGCCTCCTCTTCTGTGATTGCTCTAGTCAGGACTTCCAATATTATGTTGAACAGGAGGGGTGAGAGTGGGCATCCTTGTCTAGTTCCAGTTTCCAGGGGAATTGGTTCCAATTTTTGTCCA
>NW_007020914.1:0-794 GCF_000164805.1 Carlito syrichta
TCTTTACAATAAATCAAAAAATCAGCTGGGCGTGGTAGCGCATGCCTGTAATTCCAGATACTTGGAAGGCTGAGGCGGAAGGATCGCTGGAGCCCAGCAGGCGAGGTTGTGGTGGCCGGGAGCGGCCACTGCACTCCAGTCTGGGCGACAGAGTGAGACTCCAACTCAAAAAAAAAAAAAAAATTTAAAGCAAAGAGTTAAAAAACAAAGGGAAAACTTGTAGAAAACAGAAACAAAACGCTTAGGAATGGGAAATGAAAGTGAATAAAGAAGTTTATCAGAATGTTAATCCAGTAATTCGGTAGATCCAAAACCAAACAGGGGTCCGAGAAAGTAGAAAACTGAATAGAGAGAATTAGCAAAGTAATAAAATCAGAAAAATTCCCAGAACCAAAAGACAAAGGCCTCCAGATTCATCCCAGAACCAAAAGCCACAATCTTCAGATGTGAAGAACCCACCAAGAGCTCAGTCTCATGAATGAAGAAAAGAGACCTATTAAAAGGCAAATTATTATGAAATTTGACTATACCAGAATATTAAGACTATCCCAAAAGCTTCCAAAGAAAAAAAATTAAGACAGATATATACACATTTAATTAGCAATTAGAGTGACAAAAACTTCTTGAAAGTAAAAATGAAATCTAGAAGACAGTAGAGAACAATGATTTCAACATGCTGTAGAGACAAAATTATTTTCAATCTAGAATCCTATACCCAGCCAAACTATCAGTCAAATATGACAGCAGAAATATAGGCAGCTTCAGCCACAAGAGTGACAAATACTTAGCCTCCC
>NW_007020915.1:0-924 GCF_000164805.1 Carlito syrichta
GGAAACTGGATATCCACGTGTAGAAAAATAAAATTAGACCCGTATCTCTCACCATATATAAAATACTAAGGCAGGGGGCCTTGAGCTCTGCCAGCCAATTTCAGGAGTTGGTTGTCAAAGTGACTCATCTTTTTTTGCATTTTCTTTGCAAAATTCAGCTTGATGATCAGGGACCTCCCATCATTTCAGGAAGAAAAAGCAAGAACCTTTAAATAATAATAATCATTGAAAAGTGACTGGTGGGAAGAAGTGCTGAGGCTCTAAAGGCGGATGAAAAAGAGAGAGACTGGAATATTTTCTGAACATCTAAGTCTGTGCAGCTATAAATAACTAGGTGAAGCTGTGGGTGCTGACCTGGAGACCCCAAGATACAGCAATAAACCCTAATGGCGGCAGAACCGTGTGAAGTGCTCTTGTGCGGCCCACCGGCCTCTGGGCTGGAGATGAAGACACAGGCTAGAGGTTTTTTTGTTTTGTTTTGTTTTTTTCTTTCTTTCTCTCTTTTTCTTTTTGAGTTGGAGTCTCACTCTGTAGAAAAGACTGGACCTGCTGGGCTCAGACCAACCTTCCGCTTCAGCTTTCCAAGTAACCAGAACTATAGGCAAGCGTCAGCACGCCCAGCTAATTTTTTGATTTATTGTAGAGATGAGGTCTTGCCAATTAGCCTAGGCTGGTTTTGAACCCGTGGGCTCAGGCAATCCTCTCACCTCGGCCTCCCAAAGCGATGGTATTATAGGCGTGAGCCACCACGCCCGGCCTCTGAGATCTGTTTTGTAGGTCTGAATTGCATACACATTTTTAAAATGGTAAACACAGCTTACTTCTGAAATTTTTTTAAAAAATGTGTTTTTTAATCTGGGCAGTGAGTAACAATGTTTACCTTATGATTCTGTTTACATGAACATTTCGGAAAAACAAAAACAT
>NW_007020916.1:0-695 GCF_000164805.1 Carlito syrichta
GTCGAGGCTGCGGTGGCCGGAAGCGGCCACTGCACTCCAGTATGGGCGACAGAGTGAGACTCCAACTCAAAAAAGAAAAAAAAAAGTGTTCTAATGTATGTGTGTGTGTATGTCTGTGTTTATGTGTGCATGTATTTCACAAACAAATTAAAAATGTTTTATGGAGCCAAACACCTCATATTCTTTTTATCTATCTTTAACTTTGAAAAGTGTATTACCCAGAGAATCTAATTTTAGAACAAACAAAAGCAAGTCTTACTTCACCAATAAACGTAGGGCTTTCATTAGCATAATAATTTGATATAGGCATAGCATGGCAACAATAAAAAATATTTTCTCATTCTATTTATATTTGTGAATAAAAGCGCCAATAAAAGCCATCTAAAATGGCGGTGAATGGCTTCACATTTTGGGTCAGATCAGTAAGATAAACAATATACTCTCCAGAGAATTGTTCACATATATGTGTATGAATGCATGTAAGAAAACACACAATCACATGCCTATGATGTCAGAGTAGGTAGGTGTTAATTACTAAGAAAATATGTGTTTGTGTATATATATGCTTGTATATGTATATATAAACACAAATACATAATGATTGATGTGTAAATAAAACCATTTCATTGAAATTAATTATGTAAAGTAAGAATTGCTAGACTTCTTAAGTAATGAAGAGATTGAAAAAAAACTAG
>NW_007020917.1:0-641 GCF_000164805.1 Carlito syrichta
CTTCAGGGTCAGTTGTGATTTGATCTTTTGTATTTCTGATTGTGTTTATTTGGACTTTTTATCTTTCTTGGCCAATTAAAAATTTTTTTTTTGTAGAGATGGAGTCTTACTGTGTTGCTTAGGCTGGTCTCAGACTTTTGGCCTCAAGTGATCCTCCCACCTCAGCCTCCCAAATCACTGGGATTATAGGTGTGAGCCACTGTGCCTGGCCTCAGTTTCTTTTTAATATCTTTTATTTGTTTCTTTCTTGTGACTACTTTGAATTCCCTGTTTTCAGTTTGGAAGCTTTCGAGGGGTGATCGTGGGTTTCCAGCACCCCCTGAACTATGCTGGCACCCAGAGGCTGGGCGCCCCTGACCAAAACCCTCCCCAGTTCTTTGCCTTGTCTGGGAGGAGGACTTATCTCTTATCTTCAGCTCTGATGACCTACCCAGGAAGAGTGGCATATGCACAGGCCTTCCTGCCCCCTGGCTGAGATTCCAGAACTTCTCTTTAGGTATTGATGGGCCTTTTTCTAAAGTGAAGCAGGGAAGATGATAAAGTAATAGCTTTTGGGTTGTTTTCACTCGTGATTTTTTTCTTGTGTTTCTTTCCTCTAGTAATGATATCAGATATATAACTTTACAGTTATCTGCCACATC
>NW_007020918.1:0-641 GCF_000164805.1 Carlito syrichta
AAGGAAAGAAAGAAAGAAAGAAAGGAAGGAAGGAAGAAAGAAAGGAAGGAAGGAAGGAAGAAAGAAAGAAAGAAATCAATTTTCCTGCAAACATTCTGCCCTCAGTCTTACCCTTCCCGCCACCATCACATGTGAGGTTCCCCATGCTCAGCAGCTTCCAGACCCAACCACCCCCAATGTCTGCCCCTGCTTTGGTGAGTGAATTCACGAGGGACACTGGCCGGGTTCCTGCTGGCTGTCCTTTTCAAGGTGAGAAATGTGCACCAGGCAGGTTGACCCTCCAACTCGGCAAAGAGGCCTTTCCACCAAGAATGTCCAGGGACATATCCCTCACCTGGGGACATTTCTTCCCCCAATCCCATTTTTCCTGGTTCTAAAGCTAGTCACCCTGTGAATCTACCACGTGCCACTGAGAATCTGTGTATGATTCTGATGTTCTTGAAGACAGGGTCTGGCTCTGTGGCCCAGTTTGGAACCCACGGACATGACTGTCTTTCACAGCCAGCTTTGAAGTCACAGGCTCTAGCGATCATCCCACCTCAGCCCCTAGAGTGGACAGGATGATGAGGACCTTGACCCCAGACCCCCTGTTTTTATGGGTGCAGAGAGGGGGTCTCCCTGCGTGGCCTGGGCATGACTAG
>NW_007020919.1:0-635 GCF_000164805.1 Carlito syrichta
GACTGTAAAATGCTGGATGAGATCAGTTACTACTTCTGTAGAGGGCCAAACAGCACACATTTCCAGCTTTGCAGGATAACAGTCTCTGTCACAACTACTTAACTCTTCTGCAGTGGTGTGACAGCAGCTGCTCATCATTGCATGGGCAGGGCCATATGCCAATAAAGTTTTACTTACACAACAGGTAGCAGGCTGGATTTGGCTAACTCCTAGTTCCGGCTCAGACTTCAGAGCTAAACTAGACCTGGTTTCAGATCCCAGATCTGCTCTTTACAGGAGTGAGGCCTTGGGCAAATGGCATCCCTGAGCCTCAGTTTCTCCTCTGCAAAGTCAGTAGAAGAGTAGGACCTTCCTCATGGATTGGTTTCAAGATTAAATGAGAGAATGTGTGTAAGCTTCTAATACAGTACCAGGTTCTTGGTGAGCAGTAATTAATATAAGCGATTGTGATTCACATAATGTACTAATATATGTATCATGTATAACATATATAGTATATATTGCTACAAATTACACAGTCAGCTCTTTGGGTCCATGTGTTCCGTGTCTGTGGATATCCAAAATATTTTTTTAATGGATGGTTGTGTCTGTACTAAACATGTATCCACTATATACGTAACATTTACATTATGTAA
>NW_007020920.1:0-628 GCF_000164805.1 Carlito syrichta
CGAGCAAAGCTCTCACAGAACTCATATTTGAAAGCGGTGGGATAAGTAACTTCCACCTGCCAGGCAGCGAGCAGACACCTGCCCTTACCTTTGCCCAGGAATGCTTCATCGGTTAAGAGCTTGGGCTGTGGACTCCAGAAGTCAGGTGTCTCATAAGCGAGGTGATCTTTGATCACGTGTTATAATTTCTCAGAGCCTCTGCTTCTCTCCGTGAAGCAAGGACCATGTCTTCCCTCAGAGGGTTATCACGAGATCACGTGTATCAACGCAGGAAAAGTGTCCCAAAGTCATCAGCACATGAAAAATGTCCAACAAACGTTCATTGTTGTTATCCTCCCACTACTAAATATTACAGTTGCAAGAACGTGTGGACGGCCTCCCTTCACCCAGTTGCATGTGCACATCAGCTTATCTCCAGAGTTCAGAGAGCTTACAACAGGAACATGGGTAAAGTATACTGAAGACACATCACTCTACAGTTCATCCAGGTTACCCAAAACCACTTGCGCCTTTAAAGTCATTGCAAATACTTTGTCCTTGAAGGCTTACTTAGCTACGTCATTTTGTACTAATAAAAGTCTGATGGGTAAGAAACTCGAGGCCTTTGTCCTGTGAGGCAAAGTGACCC
>NW_007020921.1:0-609 GCF_000164805.1 Carlito syrichta
ACATATATCAACCCCCAAATCAAAAGAAAACCAACAAACAAATAAACAAACAACAACAAAAAACTCTATAAGAGACTGGTGACAGGGATAAACTCTCACATCTCAATAGTCATCATGAACGTGAATTGACTCAATGCACCACTGAAAAGACATGGAAGGGCAAACTGGATAAAAAACTATAACCCATCAATATGCTCTCTCCAGGAGACACACATCTCACCAGAATTGACACTCACAGACTCAAAATTAGGGGATGGAAAAAAAATTTTCAGGAAAATGGAACACAAAAGAGGAATCATGATCTTAATATCAGACAAAATAACATTTAAATTGTCAAAAATTAAAAAAGATATGGAAGGACATTACATAATGATAAAAGATTCAATCCATCAACAAGAAATATACATCCTAAGCATATATGCACACAACACAGGAGCATCAGCCTTTATAAAACAACTACTAAGTAAACTAAAAAAAGATATTGACTCTAACACTATCATATCTGGAGACTTAAATACCCCACTAACAAACTGTGCTAAATCTTTGAAGAAAAAATCAATAAGAAGATCCAGAACCTCAACATGATGCTTGACCAAATGGACTTAGTAG
>NW_007020922.1:0-613 GCF_000164805.1 Carlito syrichta
GTGAAATATTTATTCTACTTAATATTTTCTTTTTTTTTTTGAGTGAGAGTCTCACTCATGGCTCACTACAGCCTCCACCTCCTGGGCTCAGGTGATCCTTCTGCCTTATCCTTGGGCAGCTAGGACTACACATATGCACCACCATGCCAGGTTAATTTTTTGATTTTTTTTGTAGAGATGAAGTATTGCTATGTTGCCCAGGCTTGTCGCAAACTCCTGGGCTAAGCAATCCTCCTGCCTCAGTCTCCCAAAGTGCTAGAATTACAGGCGTGAGCCACCATGCCGGGCCTTTTCAAACTTAATCTAGATGGAAGTATTCCTTTTTTCTTTTGTGAAATATTTACTTAAGTTACAAAATGTAATAAATATGGCATTCTAGTAACAAATATGACTGCCATGCACTAGATCAAGAGTAAGTACCGTTGTCACTTGGCAAACAGAGCTCAAAGGATGAGAGCAGAATTACAGAGACTCACAGGAAAGTCACCCTCCAGCCCAAGCAACTTTCTGTAGGCATCAGAATACTTTATAGATGGAAAGGGAATTGTTAGCCAAGTGGACATGAACTAGTCATTTGGTTATGTGAGGCTGGTTAAAGAGAGTATCTATAGAA
>NW_007020923.1:0-609 GCF_000164805.1 Carlito syrichta
CCCATGTAGTCTGTATCAGTAAACATGAATTATTTTTCTTTCAACCTAATAAATCAGAAATTGTGCAATGAAATTTAACAGAATTCAAGATTTTGGGGGGTAATAATTTGGACTTACGAAATGCACATTACTTATCTGCAACTGCATTCACTTTGGACTTATTGTAGATTGTATTAGTCATGGTTTTCCAGAAAAAACAGAATCCATAGAATGTGCATATATATTGAAAGAAATTTATGTTGTGGAGGCTTGACAAGTCTAAAAGCTGATGGGGGAGGCCAGCAGGCTGGAGTCTGCTGTAGAACCAGGAAGAGCCAATGTTGCTGATAAAGTCCGAAGGTAGTCTGCTGGAAATTTCCTCCTTGCTTGGGAGAGGTCAGTTTTTTATTTCATTCAGGCCATCAATTGATTAGAGGAGGCCCAATTCCATATTATAGAGAACAATTTGCTTTACTCAAAACTCATTTATTTAAGTGTAGGCCTATTCCAAAACATGCAGGAGTCCAGCTCCTGCAAGGTTCAGAGGTTCTTGGAGGTGAGATGGAGTAAGCGACTAGGGAGAAGAAAGAAAGGGACTGGGGAGAAAGAAAGGGACTGGACTACTGTTCA
>NW_007020924.1:0-608 GCF_000164805.1 Carlito syrichta
TCTTTGACTAAGTTGGATACACTAAGTTTGACATCAGTTAATAATAATATAAACATGTCAATATCTTTATATATGGATAAAAGAGATCTTCTCAAAAATTAAGTAGAAAGATCATCCCCTCTCTGCTTGGTGTGGAGTGTATATGGGTCATTTTCAAAGCTATATATGGTTTCTAGAAGACAAAGTCTGACAATTCTAAGTTGCCAAAGTGAAAACTAGCTTAAGATCCTGGCAAAGGAATAATTCACAACCTAAGAGCGTATTAGAGGGTTGAGTAAAAATCCTAGTTTTTAAAAAATGTAAAATTTATTTTACAATAATTTGAAGGATGGAAAGAAAGGGGGAGAGAGATGAATGGACAGAAGAAAATGTTTCAAAATTCTAATGAATACAGAAGAAAAATCATAAAGGATAGATTTGTTTCTAGTGTCTCATAGAAACATTAATAAAGATAGTCCATATACCTGCTGTCTTTAGATGCGATAACAAAGAAGGTGAAAATCTTAAATATAAGGAGTAAATTTTAAAAAAGGACTATATTGTTCATTAAGTAAAGTCACTTTTGAGAAAGTCATTTATGCTTTTAATATAAGTGCTTTCTCCTAAAA
>NW_007020925.1:0-768 GCF_000164805.1 Carlito syrichta
AAGGTGGCCGTGAGCGTGCCACTGCACTCCAGCCCGGGATATGGAGTGAGACTCCAGCTCAGAGAGAGAGAGAAAGAGAGAGAGAGAGAGAGAGAGAGAGAATTGGTTTCTACTGTGATTTTATGTATTTCTAAATTTTTTAAAATTCTAAGCATTTCAAGTAAAAGGGATCCTTGGCTTCATCAGAATGCCAAAAGGATCAAAGTCTTAGAAAAGTTTAAGAACCCTTGGTATTGTATTTGAGAGTAGTCACACTAGAGTTAGTCTGCTCAGCTTTGCTGCTTATGAGTCCTGTAAAAATACAGTAATTACTTAACCTGAGCCTCAGTTGTCTCAGCTATAAAATAAAAATAACAATAGGGCAAAACTTCTAGACTTGCTATGAAAACTAAATGAGTATAATGCTCACAACTAAATGAGTATAATGCTCACAGACTGCCTAGAGCAGTACACAGCTCAACGTAAGCATACTATACCTTTAGCTGTAGTAAAATGTTATCATACATGCATATTGTTTAGGGTTTAAATAGCTGTAAAAGGTCTGTTGTATAAGACACCATTCCTTCTCTGTAACACCTAGCATATTAAAATAAATTTTAAAAACACCGGTTCTCTGTCCTTCTTATTCAGCTTTCCTTTCCCTAGAAGCAACAATTAAATTTTCTTTTAATTGATAATGTTGATGTTTACTTCCCTGTATCTAAAGAACCAGCTTGTATTTCTACTTGTTGATTTTTCAGTTTGAGAAATTATCTAGGAATTGATTCC
>NW_007020926.1:0-597 GCF_000164805.1 Carlito syrichta
AAAAAAAAAAAAAAAAAAGAAAAATAAATAAAATAAAATAAAAAACCCACAGGCTATGATAATATATAATATACAAAGATCATGTTATTGAGGGAAACTCCTCTATGTCAATCAGCTCCTCATCATCTCCATCTTTTGAAAACCTAATCACCCTTCAGAGCTTAGGGAAAATCTCATCTCTCTAGGTTTACTCTGGTTAACTAGATCAAAAGTGATCTCATCTGTATCCCACAGAGTATACATATATGTTTATCCCATTTATTATGGGTTTTCTCATATTCTATCCTAACAAGTTGTCTTGTGTCTACTTGTCTCATTGCTTTCATTGGATTGCAATCTCATGGGGGACAGGCCTGTGTCAATTCATTTCTATATCCCCCCCTTTGCATGAGGCCTGGTAGATAGTAGGGCATTGATGAATGGGAATAAATTCAGCAGAGCTGCTCATAAAGGAAATAAAGGCTACTGGACCTGAATTTCCTATTTTGATCTTCCCTCTCTATTCAGCTCTCCTCTTTCCAAAAACCTTGTGTGCCTTTCCTTTTCTGGGGAGAACAAGACTTTGCTCATGTTTGTAAGAGTCTATTTCCTTTTCCT
>NW_007020927.1:0-1006 GCF_000164805.1 Carlito syrichta
AAAAAAAAAAAAAAAAAAGGGTAATAAATGCCTCAAACTCATAACTTCTTATTTATTCTATTACCTTTTACTGTCCTCTATGATCTTGTGACTGTTTATGTTTATTTTAACAATCTGGTGGAAATAATATGTCATGGTGTGCTGGTGCACATTTCTTCCCAACTCTGTGTTCTGTAACATTGGGTTAGTAGTTTGGAATCAGCCATGGTGGGAATATTTACATCTTGGAAACTTGTGAATGCTACAAACCAGCGCTTGATTTAAGTTGATTGTCTAGACTTAAAGAGATGGAGAAAATGTGAATAATTCATATTAAACTCAAAAGTGTGTCATGTCTGTACCTTTTACACTGCGAATAGTACAAAACATTTAGGAAATTCTCAGTACTTGAAATTGTCATCTGATTCAGCCAACAGTCACTCATGTCACTGATGAGCATGAAAGTTTTGTCATGTTTTTGGGCATATTCCTGGAGCGGACTTGTGTCAGCTTATGAGACTTGATTATCAAATTTTCATTTTTAAAAAATTTTGGGACCCACAATTTTTATTATTTCACTTTCTTTTTATTGGTTAATGTAAAGGAAAATATCAACCAACATTCATGCTGTAACCGCATTCATTTAACAGTTGTAGCCATAGATTGAATACAAATGCAAGAATTTGGCAAAAATCAATAAAGCATTGTGTGCGAATCTATTGGCTATATGAAACTGGTAATAAAGGGTTTTTATAATTTGCTACTTGTAAATTGGAAGCTATATAGCCTTTATGTTGGTAAAATGTATATTAAACATAGTATACACATAGTATATCTACATATGCATGCATTTTTTTTCCTAGAAAGCAGCTGGTAAGTATTTATCAGCACACCATGGGTAATTCCTACTATTCACTTTCATGTAGAACAAGTTGGGGATGTTCCTCCTCAACCTGTGTATGGGAGAGTACCGCTTTTCCTTTTGTTCTTAGTTCCCCTTGGTCACAGAGAGCCCTATAAATAATCA
>NW_007020929.1:0-584 GCF_000164805.1 Carlito syrichta
CCTCTGGTTGAGCAATGGCGACGTCTAACTCCCAGGCAGGTGCATTTTTCCTGTCTCTGTGTTGAACCACTTCTGCTTTGTTTGTTTGTTTACAGAGTGCTCTTGCTTTTTGAATTAGCTCGTCTTTCTTTGTCCTTGAAATGTGTGGGGATTGCTTCTGACTGCCTCTCAGACCTGAAGACAATCGAAAGCACGGTAAGTGGCTTTAATGACACCGCTGACGAAGGAAGGGCAGATGTTCTGTGCGTTTGGAAGAACAGCAAGGGAAAGGAAAAGCAGTTCGCAACGCTGTCCCCCAAAGGGCGCTGCACACGTGGCTGGCAAATTGCATTCCTGTCTTTCTTATGTGCAGCTTCCACAGTGTGGCTGCTTCCTTTTTACCTTTGTCGTAGGCACTGGTTCACACTGCCCCAGCTGTCCCTGCAGTGCACTTTAAGGGCTGCTTAAAATGTCACTGGACATTTCCATCATATACAGTGGTCTCCTCCTTATTCGTGGTTTCACTTTCTGCTGTTTCAGTTACCCCTGGCCAACTGCAGTCTGAAAATATTAAGATATTTTGAGAGAGAAAGAGAGAGAGAGAG
>NW_007020930.1:0-584 GCF_000164805.1 Carlito syrichta
TGACTCCTCTTCTTGTTACCGAGCAAAAGGGCTCACTGTCCGGTGCACACAGAAGCTGAGTCGGTGAATTCTCACCTCCTGAGCAGGTAATGGAGATTAAAATTGGGACTTTGGGGGATGGGGAGGAAGAAGGCTGCCAGGATGTTACTTCTCACTCCTCAGGTGTAGAATACCTTTCCAAAGATGCGATACACCTGTGCCTAGTCACGCACTTGGTTTGAACGTGGGTCTTCCAATACTGTGGCACTGGGTTTTTGAAAAAAGAAAAGCTTTATTGTGAGTGGACCGACAAGAAGACAGGAGTCCAACTCAAATCAGTCTTCCTTAAGGCAGTACTTTTATTAGAAAAGATTTAGCAGGTGGATTCTGAGATTAGTAAGGGATTAGTGAAAGGAAAGGGGAGGCCTGGAATGTCTCCAGGAATGCAGTTATCGCTTTGTGGATCACATGTGCAAATTCTGGGGGAGCTAGTATGAAACCTGTGCTGGAAATTGACTGTGACAGTGTCTGCAAGCTCATTCTGTGCAGACTCCTGTCAGCCATATTGGATCCAACCGATTTCAGCGAGTTTTGTTCTCTTATAA
>NW_007020931.1:0-579 GCF_000164805.1 Carlito syrichta
AAAAAAAAAAAAGAATAGGACCATGATGAAGTATTACCTGATGTATGTCTATACTTCTTGAAATTCTACATTATTCTTTTATGTCATACTAAGATTTAGTTTAAAATACCCACTAAAGATTTTTTATAGCTTTTCTGACCAGATTGCAAGGCAGTTCTCTCTTAGCTGGCAACATAGCATGGGGGAAAAAAGACAATGTCCCTTTTCTCTGTGCTGTGCAACGGCAGATTTCCTTGGCTGGGCTTTTCTCTGATGATCCTTGATCCAAATGGAGATGCTATAACCATGGCAGACACCGAGCCACAAAGCAGCCACAATTATAGAGATTGGTTGGCAAAAAAAAAAGTTCTCATTAAATACTTGCTAATTAAATAGCTTGGGCGATGTCCAGGTTGTGAGCCACGACTGTCTTCTGCTTTGGACAGAGGTGTGCCTGGGCTCCATAACACAGAGGCTGTGTTTGTGCAGTGACAAAATAGTTATCAATTACATTTTTGCAAATAAACCAATTTTAATTCCGGTGGAAAGGAAAGAAGTTTTTGAACTCACAAGACAATGCAGCTGGCTAACTTTGATTTT
>NW_007020932.1:0-1906 GCF_000164805.1 Carlito syrichta
CCCGGCCACCGCAGCCTCGCCTGCTGGGCTCCAGTGATCCTTCCATCTCAGCCTTCCAAGTAGCCAGAATTACATGCGTGAGCTACCATGCCCGGCTGATTTTTTTATTTATTGTAAAGATGAGGTCTCGCTGCCCTGGTGGGTCTCGAACCTGCAGGCTCAGGCAATCCACTCACTTCAGCCTCCCAAAGGTGCAGGATTACAGGCTGAGCCACCAAGCCCGGCTTGAAGAAACATCTTAACAAAACCTCTGGGATGCAGTAAAAGCAATTCTGAGAAGGGAATTTGTATCTCTATGAGCATACACCAAGTCAATGGAAAGATCACCAGTTAAGAGCCTAACAAATCACCTAAAGAAGCTAGAAACAGAAAACCACTCAAACCCTACTTTTAGCAAAAGAATTCAAATTCCAAAATAAGAGCTCAAATACAGGAAACAGAAGACAAAAAATATCATAGAAAGCATTGACAAAAACAAAAGGTGGTTCTTTGAAAGAATTAACTAGATTGATGGATGCCTAGCCAGAAAGACCAAGAAAGAGAAAGAAACATTCCTAATAAGCACAATGAGAAATGCAAAAGATCAAATCAGAACTGACCATGAAGAAATACAAATGATCATCAGAGATCACTATGTACACCTATTTGGAAAAAAAAATTTGAGAACATAAATGAAACAAAGAACTTTCTGACATCACACAACCTCTTTAGGTTGAAAAAAGAAGACACCAAGACGCTTCATAGACCAATACCAACCCAGAAAATTTTACACTATCCTATGAAAACTAGCTACAAAAAAAGCCCTGGACAGGATTACTCCAGCAGGATTTCACAAAACGTACATGGAGGTGATGGTGCTAATCCTATTAAAAGAATTCCAGGCAATTGAGAGATTGAATTCTCCCCAAATCGTTTTATGAAGCTAAAATCACACTGATCACCAAACCAGGTAAAGATCCAACCACACACAAAAAATGATACCTCAGGCCAATATCCCTTGTGAACATAGATGCAAAAATCCCCAACAAGACTCTAGCAAATGGGATCAAAAACACATCTCAAACATCATCCATAATGACCAAGTAGGCTTCATCCACAGGATGCAGGGCTGGTTCAACCTTCACAAAACCATACATGTAATTAAATTCATCAATAGATGCAAATACATGAACTACAAGACTATATCACTAGATGCCAAAAAACATTTGGATATAATTCAGCATCCTTCTTGATAAAAACCTTCAAAAACCTTGGTATAGAAGGAAAATACGTCAAAATAGTAAGTTCCATCTATGATAACCCCACCGTTAACAGGTTGCTCAACATACAGAAATTGGAAATATTTCCCCTGATAACTGGAGCAAGACAATACTGCCACTCTCACCTCTCATGTTCTACATTAGGTTGGCAGTCCTTGCTAGGACTATTAGAAAAGAAAAGGAAATAAGGCATTAGCAAATCAGAAAAGAAAAGGTCAAGTTATCCCTCTTTGCTGAGGATATGTTGCTATACCTTGAAAATCCAAGAGAAACTGTCAAAAACGTGCTTGCACTGATAAAGGACTTTGTCAAAGTCTTGGGGTAAAAAATTAATGTGCAAAAGACAGTTGCATACTAAACACCAAAAACAAGCAGGCAGAGAAGCAAATAAAAAGCACAATCCCCTTAACAATATCAAAACCATCAACAACAACAACAACAACATCATCAACAAAATACCTCAGCACCTTCATAATTAGAGAAATGAAAGATCTTTACAATGAGAACTTCACAATCTTGTTCAAAGAAATCCAAGAAGATACAAACAAATGGGAAAATGTTCCATATTCAGGATTATGAAAAATCAACATTTCTAAGATGTCCATCCTACCAAAGGCAATCTACAGATTCAACAAAATACCCAGTAA
>NW_007020933.1:0-639 GCF_000164805.1 Carlito syrichta
CAACACAGGTTATGGGAGGGTGAGGTGAGGAGAGGCAGGTAGACTCTCAGGTAATCTCAGAGCTGTGCTCAGAAAGACTTGAGATGGGGTAAAAGTTTATGATAGGCCTGTAAAAGTATCAGACTTTTAGACTCTTTTTCCAGGAAGTTAACCTTTCCTAGATCTGGATGAGGCAGATAATGGGGTCTCAGAGAAAGCCTGTTTGTAGCCACTGTTTATTGCGTTAATATAGATTTCCTCTATACAGGCAAATCTCCCCCAACAAAGGACAGCTTTTCCCCTGTGTCTGCATCCCTCTGAAGAGCCATCTCAAAATATGCCCAAGAAGTATATTATGTGGTGACATATTTTGGTTTCCCATAGGAACGTTTTAGGCTTTTTCTTTCCAAATGTTTTTAAATGTCTTTATTGAGATATTAATTCAATATCACAAAATTCTTCAATTTAAAATGTAAAATTCAATGGCTTTAGTATATTCATAGAGTTTCACAACCACTCATGAGTTTAGTACATTTTCATCAAAGCTAAAAGAAATCCTGTGCCCATAAGCAACCATTCCCCATTTCCCCCAGTCTTAAGGCAACTGCTAATCTACTTTCTGTCTCTATATATTTACCTGTTCTGTACAATTCATAAGAG
>NW_007020934.1:0-3958 GCF_000164805.1 Carlito syrichta
AACTACTTAAGTCAGCTGGCTAGCTAGGTAGCTAGCTAGTTAGCTAACTATTTAAGTCAGATGGCTTGCTAGGTAAATTGCTAGTTAAGTCAGCTAGTTAAGTCAGCTGAGTAGCTAGATGGCTAGCTGGGTAGTGAGCCAATTAAGTCAGTTGGCTAGCCAGCTGGCTAGCTTGTTAATTCACCTAGTTAAGAGAGCTGGCAAGTCAACTGGCAACATAGGCAGGTAGCTACTTAAGTTAGCTAGATAGCTAACTGGCTAGCTAGTGATGTCAGTGAGCTACGTCAGCTGGCTAGCCAACTGGGTAGCTAGTTAAGTCAGTTAGTTTAGTCAGCTGGCTAGGTAGGTAGCTAGCTAGATAAATCAGCATGCTAGCCAGCAGGCTAACTGTTTAATTCAGCTTGTTAAGTCAGCAAGCTTGCCTGCTGGCTAGGTAGTTAGCTAGCTACTTAAGTGAGGTGGCTAGCCAACTTGCTAGCTTAAATCAGCTAGGTAAGTCAGCTGGCTAGTTAGGAGGCTAGATAGGTAGCCATCTATTTAAGGCAGCTGTCTAGCCAGCTGACTTGCTGGTTAAATCAGCTAGTTTACTCAACTGGCAACCAGCTGGTGAGCTAGTGAAGTCAGTTCGTTAAGTCTGTTGGCTATCCAGCTGGTTAGCTAGGTAAAAAGTTAGTTAAGTCAGATGGCTAGTAATCAGTTTGACTAGTTATTTCAGCTAGTTAAGTCAGCTGGCTAGCTAGATAACTAGCTAGGAAGTTAACTAGTTAAGCCAGTCAGTTATGTCTGCTGGCTAGCTAGGTAGCTAGCTGGGTAAGTCAGCTAGTTAAGTCAACTCACTTGCCAGCAGGTTAGCTGGGTAGTTAGGTAGTTAAGTCAGCTGACAAGCCAGCAGGCTATGTAGGTAGGTAGCAAGTTAAGTCAGTTGGCTAGCCATCAGGTGTCTAGTTATGTCAACTAGACAGATCAGCTAGCTATTCACCTGTCTATCTAGGTAGCTAGCTAGTTAAGTCTGCTGGGTAGCCAGCTGGATACTTCATTAAGTCAACTAGTTAAGTCAGCTGCCTAGCCTGCTGGCTAGGTAGGTAGCTAGGAACTTAAGTCTGCTGATAGCCAGCAGGCTAACTAGTTAATTCAGCTAGTATAGTCAGCTGGCATGCAAGAATGCTAGCTAGGTAGCTAGCTAGTTATCTCAGCTGTCTAGCCTGCTGGCTAGATAGTTAAATGACCAAGTTAATTCAGCTGACTAGCCAGCTAGCTAGCTAGGTAGCTTGCTAGTTAAGTCAGCTCACTAGACGGCTTGCTAGCAAGTTGTCACCTAGTTAATTCAGCTGGATAGCCAGCTGGCTATCTATGTAGCAAGCTAGTTAATTCAACTGGCTAGAAAGGAGGCCAGCTAGTTAAAACAGCTAGTTAAGTCAGCTGCTTAGCCAGCTGTCCAGCTAGGTAGTGACCTAATTAAGTCAGATGGCTAACCTCCTGGCTAGCTAATTAAGTCAGCTAGTTAAGAAAGTTGGCTATCCAGATGGCTAGATAGTCAGCTGGCTAGCCAGCTGGATAACTAGTTAACCTAGCTAGTTTAGACACCCTGCTGGGCACCTACCTAGCACGTTAATCAACTAGTTAATTAATCAGTTGGCTAACCAGCTAGCCAGATAGTTAAGTTACCTTAAGTCAGTTGGCTAACCAACTCGCTAGATAGTTAAACTGGTACTTAATTCAGAGGGTTAGACAGCTGTCTGGCTAGTTATTTCTGTTATAAAGTCAACTGGCTAGTTAGGTAGCCAGCTAGTTAAGTCAGCTAGTTATGTCAGTTATCTAGCTAGTTTCGTCAGCTAGTAAAGTCAGCTAGCTAGCTAGATAGCTAGCTAGGATGCTAGCTAGTTATTTCAGCTAGTAAAGTCAGCTGGTTTGCTAGGTAGCTAGATAGTTATGTCAGCTAGTTACATCAGCTGGCTAGCTAGTTAAATCAGGAAGTTAAGTCAGCTGGCTAGCCACCTGCCTATCTGGGTAGCTAGCTAGTTAAGTCAGCTGGAAAGCTAGCTGGCTAGCTAGTTATGTCACCTAGTTAGGTCAGCTCGCTAGCCAGCTGGTTAGCTAGAAAGTTAGGTAGTTAAGTCAGCTGGCAAGCCAGCGGGTTATTGAGGTAGCTAACTCGATAAGTCATCTGGCTATCCAGTTGGCTAACTAGGTAGC
The DNA here is from genome assembly GCF_000164805.1 of Carlito syrichta. NCBI lineage: Eukaryota > Metazoa > Chordata > Mammalia > Primates > Tarsiidae > Carlito > Carlito syrichta. The sequence continues at coordinate 2,194 of NW_007020934.1, forward strand.
TAGACAGTTAAGCAAGTCTGCTAGCCAGCTGGCTAGTTAGTTCTGTAACCTAGTTAAATCAGCTGGCTAGACAGCTGACTAGTTGTGTAGCTACCTAGTTATGTCAGCTGTCCAGCCAACTGGCTTCCTAATTAAGTAACCTAATTAAGACAGCTGGTTATACAACTGGCTAGCTAGGTAGCTAGCTAGTTATGTCAGCTGTCCAGCCAGCTGGCTAGTTAGTTAAGTCACATAGTTGTCAGCTGTCTAGCCAGCTGGCTACCTATATAGCAAGCTAATTAATTCAGCTGACTAGCAAGCAGGCCACCTATTTAAGTCAGCTAGTTAAGTCAGCTGGCTTGCCAGCTGGCTAGCTAGGTAGCGAACTAGATGAGTCAGTTGGCTAGGCAGCTAGCTAGTTATTTAAGTCCGTTAGTGAATTCATCTGGATTCCCAGCTGGCTAGCTAGCTAGTTAAATCACATAGTTAATTCATCTCGCTGGCCAGCAAGTTAGCTAGGTAGTTAGGTAGATAATTCAGTTGGCAAGCCAGAGGGCTATGTAAGTAGGTAGCTAGTTAAGTGTGCTGGCTAGCCATCAGGCTATATAGTTATGTCAACTAGTTAAGTCAACTGACTATCACTCTGTCTAGCTAAGTAGGTAGCTAGTTAAATCTGCTTGCTAGCCACTGGCTACTTCGTTTGGTCGGGTAGTTATATTAGCTGGTTGGGCTGCTGGCTAGTTAGGTAGCTAGGAAATTAAGTCAGCTGGCTAGGCCGCTGGCTAGCTAGTAAAGTCAGTTAATATAATCAGCTGAGTAACCAGCTGTCTAGCTAGTTAAGTCAGCTGGTGATGTCAGTTGTTTAGCCAGCTGGCTAGCTAGTTAAAAACCTGGTTGCATCTGTTGGGTAGCCAGCTAACTCACTAGTTATATCAGCTAGTTACATCAGCTGTCTAGCTAGGTAGTTAGGCAATTAAGTCAGATGGCTAGCCAGCTTGCTAACTAATCAAGTCAGCTAGTTAAGACAGCTGGCTTGCCATCTTGCAATCTATGTAGCTAGCTAGTTTTGTCAGCTGTCTAGCCAGCTGGCTAGCTAGTTAAGTAACCTAGTTAAGTCAGCTGAGAAGGCAGCTGCCTAACTACATAACTTGCTAGTTAATCAGCTGGCCAGAGAGCTGGCTAGCAAGTGTCACCTAGTTAATTCAACTGGATAGCCAGGTTGCTAGCTGTGTAGCAAGCTAGGTAATTCAACGGGTTAGAAAGCAGGCCAGCTAGTTAAGTCAGCTGGCTAGCAAACTGGCTGATGATGTAGTGACCTAGTTAAGTCAGTTGGCTAGCCAGCTGGCTAGCTAGTTATGTCAGTTAATTAAATAAACTGGCTATCCTGGTGGCTAGAGAGGTAGAGAGCTAGTTAAGTCAGCTGGCTAGCTGCCTGGATATCTAGTTAAGTCAACTAGTATATTCACCTGGCTGGCAAGCTTCCTAGTTAATTAATCAACTAGTTAAGCAAGTTGTCTAACCAGTTGGCTAGCTATTTAAGACACCTCATTAAGTCAGTTGGCTAGGCAGCTTGCTAGCTAGTTAAAAAGCTAGCAATATCAAATGGCTAGACAGCTGACTAGCTAGTTATTTCAGCTAGTTAAGTCAGCTTGCTATCCTGGTAGATAGCTAGTTAACTTAGCTAGTTATATCAGCTATCTCGCTAGTTAAGTCAGCTAGTTAAGTTGCCTAGCTTGTTATTAGCTAGCTAGGTAGTTAGCCAGTTATTTCTGCTAGCAATGTCAGT
>NW_007020935.1:0-612 GCF_000164805.1 Carlito syrichta
AGGCAATCCACTCACCTCAGCCTCCCAAAGGCACGGGATTACAGGCTGAGACACGGAGCCCGGCAAAGAAAGTCTTTTAATTCTAAGTCAGAATTAAACAAACTGTCATATTTTTGTAATAAATTTTTACTGGAACACAGCAGAGCCTATTCATTTATGTGTGGAATATTGTGCAAAACTGCAGACTTACATATTTGCAATTGAGACTGCATGACTTGTAAGTCATAAAATATGTGTGATCTAGCCCCTCACAGAAAATGTTTGCCAATCCCTAGTAAAATTATTCAGAGAGAATGCATACAAAGGATGCACACAAAGGAGAAAATAAGCAGATCTCACAGTTATCAGCAGAACATAGATGGCAATAGATTCACACGAGGACAGAAAATTCACAGAACTAGCATTATTGTTCCTTCTGTCTTTACACAGGCATATTTATTTGGCTATTTTATGAGACCTTCTAGGAAAAACAAAAAAAGACTTTAGATGGCTGAAGGCAGTGAAGCAAGGTCTACAGAATTCTGAAAGAAACAGAGTGTGACCTAAGAATTCCAAAAGCAGTTATTGTTTTCTACATGTAAAAGCAATCAAAAGACATTGTTTACTATATAA
>NW_007020936.1:0-567 GCF_000164805.1 Carlito syrichta
ATTAAGCAGACTAGCAAGCAGGCCAGCTATTTATGTCAGCTAGTTAAGTCAGTTGGTTAGTCAGTTGGCTAGCTAAGTAGCGAGCTAGTTATTTCAGTTGGTTATGTAGCTTGCTAGGTAATTAAGTCAGCTAGTTAAGTCAGTTGGCTAGCCAACTACCTAGCTTCATAGAGAGCTAGTTAAGTCAGTTGGCTAGCCATCTGGCTAACTAGTTAAGTCAGCTAGTTGAGTCAGCTGGTTAGCCAATTGGCTAGAAGGATAAGTCAACAAGTTAATTCAGCTGGTTTCCCAGCTGGCTAGCTAGGTAGCAAGCTATTTAAGCAAGCTGGCTAGCCAGCTGGCTAGAAAGTTGTCAGCTAGATAATTCAGCTGTCTTCCCAGCTACCTAGCTAAGTAGATAGCTAGTTAAGTCAGCTGGCCAGCAAGCACTCTAGCTACATAAACCAGCTAGTTAAGTCAGCTGGTCAGACAGCTGGCTAGGAGGATAAGTAAGCTAGTTAAGTCAGATGCCCTGGCAGCTGGCTATCTAGGTAGTTAGCTAGTTAAGTTGGCTAGTTAATTCATCTG
>NW_007020937.1:0-709 GCF_000164805.1 Carlito syrichta
ACTTAGCCATTTTAATGTCCTATAACCCTTTTTTCTATGACCTCTACCCAGTTTGCAGTTCCTTACGTGGGTGCTCATTGAAGCCTTATTGACTGTTTTCAGGGGAAAAGACTTAGTTAAAATTTAGCCAGATGAACTTTGAAAGCTGACTACTGGTTTGTTTCATAATCAGTTAGTGAATAGGACTAGATTGGAAGCTGCAGAAAGGCAGGCTGAGTCTCCCTTGTTCACCCCTCTTTCACTGGTGCCTTGCGCAATGCCTTGAATGGATGGACACAGTCCAAAGGTATGTGATGAGTCTGTAAAACAAACTCAGCATTTTTTAAAAGGTCATATTGCCCCTAATTATTTATATTTCTGAAACTAAACAGTATCTCTTAGTTCCTTCTGAGCAATGATTGCTACTTAAAATATCTCCAGACACACAGCATTCAACTAGAGGATTAAACCCCTAGCATCCTAATTTTAAAGTGAGAGTTAAGGTAAGTTTTTAATCAAGGAAAACTGCCCAACTTTACAATCCACATTAAATATATTTTGGAAATATCTAGAATATCTAGATAGTAGTCTAGGTTAGAGAAGCCAAGGAGAGTTTGGTTTTTGGTAGTTACTGAAAGATGCTCATTTGAGGATGCTGTTTTACTAGACTGATCCTGAATGACTCTTCAGTGCATTATAGGGTTAAGTTTCATGGAACTAAGTCTGAAAC
>NW_007020938.1:0-748 GCF_000164805.1 Carlito syrichta
GAATAATAGCCTATTGAGTCTACCACCATCCTTATTTTTCTTTTATCTATTTATCTATTTATGTACTTGGAAATAGGTACAACTCTTTCACAAGGAATGGAAATTGCCTAATTGCCTTTGAATGAAGTTGCAAGAAAACCTTAAATATTCCCAGTGGTGGTGAAGTGGGACTCCAGCTAAGTTAAAAAAAAAAAAAAAAAAAGCTGCTCTGGATTTCTCTTGCCAGAAGAGTGCTTTGCTGGGCAATAGAAGGGTGCTTTGCTGGGCATAAAAGGAAACACCTACGTGCAACATTCTTCTGTGCTTAATTGGGGGCTGTTTTCTAATTACCTCAGGAAACTGAATCTAGGTCAAATGTCAAAGAGTCAAAATGTATGCAGATGGGCTGCAGGCTTTATGAAGAGTTAAAAACTCAAACCCTTTAACTACAGCTTAAGGCTGTTTGACTCATTCCTGAATTAAAATAGGTAAGCCCATAGTATTTAAGACTACACATTGCATTGTTTCAGAGATTGAAAAATGTAAAACTTCAAACTAGTTCTCTATGTCCATTTTTGTAAAAGTACAAAGAGAAGGTCCTTCTCTCTAAGCAAGTTATGCCTTTTGCATGTTGATTGGAATGATTTCATGTTTGGTGCTTTTTTGCTTGTGGTATTTCTGTCATGGTTGCATATTGTATAAAATGTTTCTCTAACTTGGGGCATATTGCATGAAATGTGTGTTTAACTGTTTTATCTTGTATGTGATT
>NW_007020939.1:0-15303 GCF_000164805.1 Carlito syrichta
AAATCAGCCACATGGACAGATGCTCCTTCTGCGGGCCCGATGAGCAGCCATCCCAGGCGGGTCCCGTGGGGAAGAGCAGGCGCCTCAGGCCCCACCTAGACGCGCGGAAATCACGCCTGTCTCTCTCCCCGGCTCCCTGGCATCCAGGGTCGCTGACACCCACCCAGTCACCTGCCCCCTCTGCGCCCCATCGTGGTGAGTGGCTGACAGGCGCTGGGCGCAAACCAGGCTGAGACGGACTTCCCTGGAGGCCCAGCCCCAGTTCCGGCCCCAGGTTGCAGGGTGAACAAGGAGGCGGAGGAAGCGGAGAGAGCGCACGTCCCGATCCCCTGAAGCTCGTCCCCGCACGTGGCATCTAATCTGGCATTTCGATATTTAGCTTGGGAGGTGGGAGCACATACTTCCCAGGGCTCTGGGTAATGACCACCCTGGCCTTCTTTCGGAACATGGGGGCGATTTTAGGAGGTTCCGGAACTGGGGTTTCTTCCGTTTCCTCGTGGTCTTCGTGATGGAGATCGTAGGAAATGTTTCCGTATTCTCGCAAAAATGGGAAGATTTCAAGCAGAAACTGACAGAAATCTTTGCGGATGCCAAACCACCCTGGAAAATAAGAATGCTCTTTTTCTTTCTTTCTATTTACTTATTTATTTATTTATTTATTTATTTATTTATTTATTTATTTATTTATTTATTTATGAGTCGGAGTCTCACTCTGTCGCCCAGACTGGAGTGCAGTGGCCGCTCCCGGCCACCGCAGCCTCGCCCTGCTGGGCTCCGGCGATCCTGCCGCCTCAGCCTTCCGAGTAGCTGGAACGACAGTCGCACGCTACCACGCCGGCTAATTTTTGATTTATTGTAGAGATGAGGTCTCGCCAAGTTGCCCAGGCGGGTCTCGAACCCGCGGGCTCAGGCAATCCACTAACCTCAGCCTCCCAAAGGCGTGGGATTACAGGCTGAGCCACCAAGCCCGGCTAGAATATTCTTTTTCAAACGCTAAACGCAAGTGGCTTTTTTTTTTTTTTTTTGAGTTGGAGTCTCACTCTGTCTCCCAGACTGGAGTGCAGTGGCCGCTCCTGGCCACCGCAGCCTCGACCTGCTGGGCTCCGGCGATCCTTCTGCCTCAGCCTTCCAAGTAGCCGGAATTACAGGCATGCACCACCATGCCCAGCTGATTTTTTGATTTATTATAGAGATGAGGTCTCGCTGCCCAGGCAGATCTTGAACCTGCGGGCTCAGGCAATCCACTCACCTCAGCCTCCCAAAGGCACGGGATTACAGACTGAGCCACCAAGCCCGGCTTGCAAGTGGCTTTTGTGTTAACTTTCCTGAATGAGACTTACTTGTACAATGTTGTAACCTTTTATCCAGATTCCTCATGAGTGAAACTTGAAAAAGCCCTGAGTCCCCCAAATGGGGGGAGAAGTACGAATGCTCTCTATGTGATTATCAAAGTGGGGTTCTCAGACTGGCAGCACCAACATCCCTGGGGCCTAGTTAGGGATGTGATTCTCGGGTCCCACGCTAACCTCCTGAATCAAAAACCATGGTTTGGGCTGGGGTGGGCTCGGGCGGTCCACATTTCCTGGCCCTTGAGGGATGCTGTTGGGCATTCAAGTTTAGGAAGCACTGTTCTGGTAAGTCTCCAATACCTGCAGTGCCAAGACTATGCAGTCTTCCTCCAATCTTCTGCACCTAGGATAAGCTCATGGATGACAGTATCATCCAAGAAAAGGATTTCTGTCACCCTCTGGAATCTGGACGGGTGGCAGGCCCATGTGGGCCCAAAACAAGGTTTCTGCAGCCTCTAGTTCTCCCCATCCCTTCAGTACACGGCTTTGGGCCCCCAGCCGTGTGCAGTGAAGTGCCCAGCCTTGGAGTCAGGTTGATGAAACAGAATCCCAGCCCTGCCCCTTCATGTGTGACCATGAACAAACGAAGTGTCCTTTCTGGAAAACAACTGCACCTACTTCACAGGGTTATTGTGAAAGATACTATGCATGTGATATGACTAGCACAATGCCTGGCACACAGGAAGTGCTCAGTAAACGTTATGCGCCCTTATTTTCATTACTAGTATTGGTATTACTAGTCCTGGTATTGTATTCAACTGCGTATCTCCTGTGCTTAGGCAAAAAGGGCGTGGCATATAGTAAATACTTGATAAATGCTCACTGAGTGAATAAATAAACACATGGGCACATCAGGATAAGCTAGCCAGAGAGTAGATGAGGTGCTAGATCATGGGGTCTGAGGTGGTGAGAAGGTCAGTTCTATGTGCTGAGCTGATCTATAGGACCCAGTTATTCAAACATGAAGCTAGGTGGTGTTGCTGTGAAGGTATGTGAGTACAAGAAATGGCTCTCCATCATGTGGGTGGGCCTCGTTCCATCAGCTGAAGGCTTTAAGAGCAAACACTGGTTTCCTGAAGAGGAAGGAATTCTGCCTCAGGACTGCAGCCTCAACTCCTGCCGAGTCTCCATCCTGCCGCCTGCCCTACAGACTGCAGACTTGTCAGCTCCCACGATCGAATGCGCCAGCTCCTTAAATCTCTCTATCTCTCCATAGCTCCACCTCTTCTCTTGGTTCTGCTTCTCTGGAGAAGTCTGGCGGATACAGGCAGGTCGGGAAAGACACGAAGACAGGAGAGAAGGCTGATGGCCTGTGTGAAAAGCCAGTGTTCTAAGTCTGAGAGAGAAATGCGTATGTCTGTCGTCTTCTGCTGCCTAATGTCCCATGATCTAGAGTTGTGAGCCATCAGTCTCTTCCCAACAAAGGACAAAAAGTCTCCTTTGCCATGTAACATGTAAGTGCACAATTAAGCTTGGATTTGAAAGCCAAACATATTAGAAGACTCAATACTAAAGCCAGCACTATAACTTACAATCTTTGTAGCTCTGTAAGGATGACAGGAGACCTCAACAGTGGCCAGTGGCATCTCTCCTGCATTTGTCAAGGGATCTCTGGAGTAATCAGCCTTGTCCTTTCGGTTCCTTTTAAGGTTGTCAGGAACTGACAAAAGACAAGATCACAACAAATTTGATTTAAACATCAAACTGTCTTTTATTTACAATTCTAAAATTGGGCAACACTTCATTTTATAAGTTAGAATGAGTATTCCCATGAGTTGAACAGAGGTGGTTTACATTACAGAGAGAAAGGGTTGAAAATGCAGAAATAGAGAAGTAAAAGCAGATTGGTTATTTCACAGTTACTTTCCTTATGGGGCTAAAGCACAGGGAACTTCCTTTTTTCTCTGACTTAGGTTGACTGCAATGTCCTGGTTTTTGTTTTAGTTTTTTGGAAAAAATTGACCCATTTGAAAGTTTTGGTTGATTACCTGGTACTTAGCACAAGTGACTCCATTTTGGTTTGGTCTGGTCTGCTGGGGCCTAGAGCAGAGGCTAGTCCAAAACAATTGTCTCCCATAAATTTCCTTTAACAGAGGACCAGGAGTTAAAATGTCTTTCCAGAGAGGCTTGTGCAAGCTTTTCTTAAAAGCTAACTTTCCTCCCTTGCAATAGACAAGGACACCTGGATGTTCATGACTGCCACTGATTTTATTATTTTATATATATAATTTTTTTTTTACTAGTAAAACGTTTATTTACAAAAACAGTTCAGTGAGCCAGTTCTGGTGTTTTGCTGACTTCGGATCTACTCAAACAAATGTCTGAAGCTCCAAGATATATTGATTTGTGAAGAAAACAAACTGCTGAACAATACATACAGTATGATCTTATTTATACAAATATAAATCTATACAAACATAAATTTATTAATGTTTGCCTATATTAATTTTATGTCCGTGTGATATATTTAAGGTCATAGCAGAAGAGTTAGAAGGGTTTGCACTGCACAAAATTTAGAGTGACTTCCAAATCTGACTATGTGTGTAAATCTTTTACAATGAAAATGCCTGCATTTTTGTAATGTGTACAGTTTGCAAGGAAGGTGGGAGGGAAGGAAGGGATGGAAAAAGGAAGGAAGATGGGAAGAGATAGAAGAAAGGAAGAATGTATGGAGAAAGGGAAGAAGAAGGGGAGGAAAGAAGACAGAAAACTGTTGTGATAAAACTTTATTTACAAAAGCAGGCTGTGGGCCAGATTTGCCGATGGCCTGTGGTTTTCTGGCCTCTGGTCTAGAATATCAAGTCCGTTAGGGCAGAGTCATGGCAATCTTATTTACCACTATATCCCCAGTGTCTAAAACAGAGTCTGGCCTATAGTAGAGGCTCGAGAAATCGTTGCTGAAATAATGGAATAAAACCTAGCCTGTCCTTGTTAGGAGTTAAACAATAAGAACTAAAAGTGGCCGGGTTCAGTGGCTCAGCCTGTAATCCCGTGCTTTGGGAGGCTGAGGTGAGTGGATTGCCTGAGCCCGGTTCGAGACCCACCTGGGCAACTTGGCGAGACCTCATCTCTACAATAAATCAAAAAATTAGCTGGGCGTGGTAGCGCACGCCTGTAGTTCCAGCTACTTGGGGGCGGAAGGATCGCCGGAGCCCAGCAGGTCGAGGCTGCAATGGCCGGGAGTGGCCACTGCACTCCAGAGGTTGGGCAACAGAGTGAGACTCCAACTCAAAAAAAAAAAAAGCTGGGCTCGGTGGCTCAGCCTGTAATCCCACGCCTTTGGGAGGCTGAGGTGAGTGGATTGCCTGAGCCCGCGGGTTTGAGACCCGCCTGGGCAACTTGGCGAGACCTCATCTCTACAATAAACTTTAAAAAAATTCGTCAGACGTGGTAGCGCGTGCCTGTAGTTCCAGCTACTTGGAAGGCTGAGGCGGAAGGATTGCCGGAGTCCAGCAGGTCGAGGCTGCAGTGGCCGCACTCCGGGCGACAGAGCGAGACTCCAGCTCAAAAAAAAAAAAGAACTAAAAGTGATGAATAGCTTGTTGCAGCCCACATAGCCCATAAATCTTAACTTAGAAAATAGGTTGCCTAGACTATTCATGGTTGTTCACATCTATATTCCTAGCACTTTGGTTGGTAGAGGCAAGAAGATTGTCCAAACCCAGGGGTTTGAGACCAGTCTGGGCAACTTGGTGAGACCTCACTGCTACAATAAATCAAAAAAATTAGCTGGGTATGGTGGTATAGTTACTTGGAAGGCTGAGGTGGAAGGATTACCTAAGCCCAACAGGTCAAGGCTACAGTAGCTGTGAGTATACCACTGCACTCCAGCCTGGGCAACGGCGTGAGACTCTGGCTAAAAAACAAACAAACAAAAAACAACAAAAAATATTAATAATGATAATAAACAAAGAAAAAAACAAAGAAAATAGATTGCTAAATAATAATTTTGAATGCTATATAAAGCTTTCTGCTAACAGCGAGACTATGTCCTTTCCCTTAAGGCACCCATGTTATCTCTTGAATGTGTTTTCCTCTCTAATAAACTTAACTTTAAAATTAAAAAATAAAAAATTTAAAAAATAAAGATCATTGCCATTTAATTAACCTGTGTCCTGGCAGCAGTTAGTTCAAGACATTTAAATGAGTAACACACAGCCATACTGCTTTATACATGCTCATGTCAAGGACTTAGAATAAGAGTTAAATTGTTATTTTTATTTTCTATATATCTTAAAAGTCTTTTGTAGAAAAGTTTGTGAGAAATTGTGGTGGTAAAATCAATATCTCTCTCTCTCTCTCTCTCTCTCTCTCTCTCTCTCTCTCTGTGTGTGTGTGTGTGTGTGTGTGTGTGTGTGTGTGTTAAACTCTTCAAGTATGGGAAACAGAAAAGATCTCTTTAGCTGATCATTTTCGCCTATTGAAATCCTTGGAGAAAAAGATAACCACATGGAAAGAGAGGCAGTCTCCAGAAGGAGATAGAGCTTTAGAGTTTTTAAAAACAGTTTCCAGCTTGTGTGATATCAGTGAACCAAAAATGACTTGTGTGTAGGCCCCTAGGTTGGAGAAGAGTCTCGCTTGTTGTTTGCACTTGGGGTGTTGCTGCTGCCTGGCCTTGCTCTCTGCAGCACTGCTAGCTTGTCTCAACTGTTTTTTTCCACAGCACTGAGACCTGTTGACTCAGAAGCACACCAGCACCGAACTCAAATCTTCACACATCCGATTGTTCCAAACATAGCTCAAGCAAGTAGACTGTTGGCCATTTAGAATCTGTCTGGCCTACATATCTTGGTATACCTCCTCCGACAGCTGCTAATAGTGTATATCATCAAGTCTTGTGGTTAAAACACCCCCAAGCCACCCTCCCCTGCTGCTGAGTGACATCAAAGCGTAATGGAAAAATTAAGCATAGTTCATTGCATATTTTTTTTAAGTTTCCTAATATTTCTTTCAGGTTTTGTTTATTTATGGGGTGGTGGTAATAATGGTGGCATTTAAGGACATTTGTAGATGGGCACATAATATTCCAGGTAAATAATATAACTGGACTGAATAATTTGTATCTGCTCAAGTACTTGTGGTTGCATCACTTACAAAGACTATCGATCACAATGGTGAATGGAAGTGTCTTATACTACGTAAGTGAAAAAATGACTTTAAGTAAGGAGATGGTGTATTTCTTAGGGACCACATGGATTCAACTCTGCCAACATCTATATATTTTGTCTTAAACTCTGCCAGTTTTCCAAGGATGTTTGGCACTGAATCTTAAACAGAGAGAGAGAGAGTAGTGAGACTTTGACATTGTCTTAAATTGTATTGATTCGGTTTGGATCTGAAAAACTGTAGGAACACAAAAATAAGTGAACAAAAGTAAATGGCAAGAGACATGAAGGAGTATAATTTATTAAAATGTCACACTTTAATACACATCTCGAGAATATTTTCTAATATTTGAGAATTGTATGAATGATGTATAAAATTTTTATTGATATTATAATCCATAAATTAGAAAATGAATGATAATAACTTAATACAAAATATAAAATAATTACCTGTTTGCAGACAAAGAATTTTTTTACATGTTAGACATGAATGTTATTTTTTAAAAGCCTAGATAATCGATGAGTGTTTTACTTTTTGCTTAATTATCACACTTTTAATTTTAGAAGCTAGATATTTGGTTACACCTGTTTAATATTTTTCTCTCTTCATTAAAAAAAAATCAGTTGCTAAAAAACATTGCAGGAGCAATTGTTTACTTAATACTGTTAGGTCCAGAAACATTGCAGAAACATCTTATCCCTCTGTGGGTATTCACTAGATTAAATCCTGAGAGCAGGCAAAATGACTTTCCTTTTAGAAGTATGCTCTTGTTAAGTGCTTTAATTTTCACCAGAAAATGTCAAACCTGCCCCCAGCTATGTCCTAAGGGGAAATGGTTCTGCATCTCAGTGACAAAACAGAGTAGTTGTGGTCCTAGAGCTTCTCTGTGACTAACTTTAAATTCACTGCCACTTTATAGCTATGAAAAGCCTAGCTGAAGAATATAACATCTATGCAGTTTACCTGAAGAAGCCTCTTCTAAATACATTTGGTCACGAAAACTTTTATATGAGAGAAACATAGTTTGGGACATTTTGTGTTCAAGAATGGATAGAGGAAATATGAGCCAACAAAGGAGGATGAGAAAAAGACAAGTAACTGGAAAGCATCCCAGAAAAGAATGGAGTAACAGAAACATAGGAAGAAAGAATTTCAAAGGAGGACATTGCCAGTGGCCAACGTTTTAGCCTCAATTTCTCTTGACACCTGAAATGTTGATGATGTTCTTTCTTGCCACATGGAAGGGAAAATGAGAACAGGGACCCTACTAACCAGTTCTGTAATTTTTACCTTTAATTAAAATTCTCAGTTGGAAAAACATGGTTTAATGTGTGCCCACAAAACGTAGCAATTATTTTCTCTGATAAATGGAGTCATTTGAATTTATGTCTGATTCATTTTTGGAGGAAAAAACAGAAGTAAAGGGTTGCAAAATAAATTGAGTTTCCTTCAGAAGCCAACAATCAAAGTAACATAATTGTTATATTAATACCATTTATTGCTAGCACTGATTCTGGATATTTTACACGTCATCTCATTTAGTTCTCAAAAACACTAGATGACGGAAGTAATAAAACTATTTTACAATGTTGGACACTGCTTACCTAGAGTAATAAATGGGGTGAGGGAGAGAAAAACCATTTAGAGGCCATCTAACTATGGCCATCTGGTGGTCTTCTTCTAACATTATATCTGACTACACCAAGGGTTATCAGAAAGTTTCTTTTGTATACGTATAATAAGCAGAGTTGATAAGAAAACCCCTGTGTTGTTTATGTGTTTGTGTGCACACGTGTGTGCATGCCTGCCCTAAGAAGTTGGGTCTGAAAGACAAGTCAGACACAGTTCATATATTACATTAGATCACATGCTCTCTAACCCTGGAATGGTAACATTTTGGTATTGCAAGTCTGGAATCTGCCACTCTTTCCACCACACTACCTCCCTTTCTTTGAATGTCTTTTGAACTAGCTTGAGTAATTTACCAAAATCCATATTGAAATATTCAGATGTCCTCACCCCATTATTAAACTGGAAGGAACATTCAACAGGCAATTTAAGAAAATAGCTCTTAAGAAAAATAGCTCTTTTGACTCATGTGTCGTCGATGCAAACAAAACAAAAACCAAAGAGAAATGGGACATTTGCTCATCTTTTTTTTTTAATTGCCTTGTTTTAATTTTCTCTGAAAATCGTTAACAGTTACAACATCAAATGGCAACAACAGCACAAATAAAATAAAGCAAAGGTACCTGCATAATGAATATGTGCATACTTAACCCTGAATTGTACCTCACATATTTAAAATAAAAAATTTGTAAAAAATAATAATAGATTTTGAGTGTCTCTTACATGCCAGATTCTTTTCTATCCTCAAAGCCCCAAGTAAGAACATACTTCCATCTTGACAATTTTTCTCAGGTTGAATGTGATTGGTGTTGGATGTGATGTAACAGTCACCCTTTGACCAGTTTAGGACTTCACTTTTTCTGCACCAGTCACCTCTTTTTGTTTGTTTGTATTTTTGTTTGTTTTCTCTTTTTGCTTTGATTACTTCCTTGGGTTATGCCTTCTGGGTCATGTTTATCAAAAGTTCTTCATCTGAATAAAAATATAGTTTCAGTCCTCTGTTTTTTTAGGAAAATTATTTACTTTTAGAACCAATCAATGATCCATCCTCATCTATACATAATGTGGTAGGGGGCTTTTAGAAAATGCTTTAAACATATATCACAGTTAAAATGTTCCAGTTTGTCCATGCAAAACGCTATATTCAATACCTGCAGCTAAAACCGCAAGTCCCTTCCTGTAACGCGTGTGCTCAGTGCCTGCAGCCAAAATCACAAGCTTGCACTATTGCTGCAAAACTTATTAAACTTTCCACCATGAAAAACCCCTTCCCCCAAAGCCAATGTAAAACATATAAAAGCTGAGGCCTGACTGCGACTGGGGGCCCAGCCTTTGTGACTGGAACTGGGCTGAACGTTCCATAAATAAACGTAGCTTCCTTCTTACCAGCCTTGGTGTCACGGTCTCTCTGACTTGTTTTCTCACAACAATAGTAGGTCATTTTACCAATACTTGAAGGTATTGAGACAGATGTTATAAATCCTGGTCTGTCAGTTACTTGACTATAATCTTGGGGAAGTAATTCAATATCTCTGGACCCCATTTTTCTTTCCTATGAATCTGAGTGAATAATGTCATCTCGGAATTCTTGGAAGGATTAAGAAGATAATTATAATGTGAGGTGCTCAGTAGACACTAAAATGACCAATAGAAATTTTTATTTATACAAGTCACCTCCTTGTTTGAATCTATTAAATTCACTTGTATGGTAAGTGATTTTGTCAAAACGTTCTAATAGTGCATATAATGACTTTAGAAATGAGGCTATAATCTAAGTGCTATTTAAGTAATAATTCTGAATCCCTACACAAAACCTCGAGTAAATTGTACCATCTTTGTTATTTCACATATCTCTCAGTATTATTGAATGTGCTTGTTTGTAATGAATTTAAATGCTCAAAGTAAATATATATTTGAAATTATTTTGTGCTCATGTAGGTATCTTCTATTTACAAACTCATTGCGATACAAATTGGTTTTTCTTTTCTTATTTTGTTTTATTCTTCTGTAGTTTTATTTCTATTGTTTTTATTGCTTTAGTTTATTATTTTATTCAGATTCCCCCCAACCTATAAAATCCATCAATAGTGAATAAATTTATTCACAACATTGTCTCTATGAGGAGTCTTGAGATCCAGTTTTGTTTTGTGTTTTGTTTATTTTGCCAGGGCATGATGTTTTCTCCTTTGACCTTGAACTCCGCAAGACCTTGGATAGGACTTGGAATTGTGGCACAGCCTTGTTTCCCACATAACCACAGTTATTTGGGCCAATGGAAGAATGGCAGAAGCTTGAAGCTTGGTTTCAGGCACTTCTCTACAGTAGAAGTGTAAATGACAGGTATTCCCAGTCCATTGCCAGGCAGTATTACCAATGGGAAACAATAGTTATTTTGGATGACTAAGGCTCCAGACTGAGAAACTCCCCTGCCTTATACTGCTGTAGTACATTAAGGTTTAGACTGAATCTTTGAGGCGTTCTGTCTTCATTAAAATCCAATACAATGATTTGCTGACTGTCGTACTCTTGATATGATAATCATTGATATAATTTGAGTAATAGGACATGCTGCATATCTAAATGAGGAAAAATTAAAAGTTCTGTGGAATAACTATAATTTCAAAAATACCCAATGATGCTAAATGCATAACTACCTGGTCCTACCTGGGGAAACTTTGAAGTCCACAATTTTCCATCAACCAGAGTGATGGCTCAAGAAATGTTACTGTTTACATATTAAGAGCATGAAGCCAAAATGCACGCACCAGACCTCGGGTCCCCAAGCAGGCACACTACCCAGGGACTCCTCCTCGTCTTCCGGAGCTCCCCTCCTCCTTCACACCCCTCTCTTAACCCTTTCACAGAAAAAAAAGAAGGGAAAAAGGCAAAAGAAGGAGATTTTCTCCTCCACTTTCTGAAAATGACGTTTTGAAAAATAACACTTGGTGGTGGTAATACCAGAAAGGGATGACCTAGGGAAGCCAGCTGATCCTGCTTGTCCTCTGCTCCCTGGATGGCCACATTCAAGCTTGTGACCTGCAGGTTTTTGCCCCGCTACTACCTCTGCCTGGCCTCCTTGTCTGTCCTCGGAGAGGCAGGGGCCTCCACTTGTCCTGCGGGAGGAGGCAGGTGAAGGGAAATGTGTAGTGGAGGAGGTGCTGAGGGGAAGGGAGGTGACACTGATGGTGGAGGACAGAATGTCAATTGTGACCCTGGGCTGTAAAAGGGAGCTGGCCCCTATGCATCTCCCTCATCTCACTGGTGCCGTCACTCTTTGCTCACTGCTCACCAGCTGCATGACCTGGGCTGTTTTGTGTTCCTCCAGGGCCCATGCTCTTCCTTGCCACAAGGCCTTTTCAAATGCTGTTCCTAAGACCCTCGTTCTCCCCCTTCACACACCATGGCCTCTTTACCCTCACCGTCATCATTTCCCCCAAGAGGCCATCCTGACTACAGAATGGTACACGGAGTGTCCAACTCTACGCCAACACTGTCACAGCCCCCTGCAAATTTCCTTTTCCCAATTGGCATTTATCTTATGTATTGGTTTGCCTTGTGTCGATCATCCAGCTTATAATCTTGTAAGGTCCTGAGGGTGGAGGAAGAAGAACAGATGCTCATGGTTCCCCCTGACCCTGTCACCTGGGTTCTTATCATCTCTGTACTTCACCTGCCAGCACCCATGTTGCTTTGTCTGAGAGGCTGTTTGGCCACTGGCTGAAGGTGTAACCAACTCTCCTGGAAACAGCCCTCAACCCATGGCTGGAGAAGTGGATGGCCATATATCTCCACTCTTACCTGCCAGATGGAATGACCTGGTAGGCTTGAGCCCCAGTGGCTTCCAG
Organism: Carlito syrichta; assembly: GCF_000164805.1. Taxonomy (NCBI): domain Eukaryota; kingdom Metazoa; phylum Chordata; class Mammalia; order Primates; family Tarsiidae; genus Carlito; species Carlito syrichta. The sequence continues at coordinate 11,930 of NW_007020939.1, forward strand.
ATATAATTATATATCCAATAACACTCTTGTTGGCTTTCTTCCTTCTTTACCTCTCTTCCTTTCCTCCACTACCAGTGTTTCCTAGGATCACTTTCAAAGAAAACTCTTGCCCTGAAAGCATTGCCTTAGGGTCTCTGTGGTCGCTGAATAAAGACCACTAAATAAGGGTATGTTCTAATTTCCGGAACCTGTCATTGTTACATTTTTTTTGGCAAAAAAATGACCTTGTAGTTGTAATTAAATTAAGGATCTTTAAGATATTATCCTGATTACCCAGGTGGTCCCCAAATGCAATCGTGTCTTTATAAGAGGGAGTCAGAGGGAGGCTTGACTGCAGACAGAAGAGGAGATTGTGTGAGCTGGGAGGCAGAGATTGGAGAGATGCAGCCCCCAGCAAAGGAGTGCCAGCAGCCAACAGAAGTGGGGAGAGGAAAAGAGGGATCCTCCCTAAAGCCTCTGGAGGGAGTGCAGACCTGTTGCCACCTTGATTTTGGCCCAGTGTGACTACGTTAAGCCCACAAGTTTGTGGTGATTTGTTACAGCATCTCTAGGAAGCTAATACACTCTGCTTCCAAGGGGCCAAACCAAGGTCTGTCTTAATTCTTACTGCCAAATGCAAGTTGCCCTTCAGATGCTAGGCATGTTGCCACCCAGGCTGGACAACATTTATCCCTGGAATTTGAGAAGTGATATGTACAGAGTCCTCTTATGTTTCTAATAGGAAACTGTCAGCCCATGACTGTCACTTTATCCCTTCATGAATGGGATGCAATGGGGTTCCACTCCACTTTAACAGTACAGATGAGAATAATACCCCCAGGAAGCAGAGACACAGGCTGAAGAGGCCTGGGCCTTTGAATGGCCCTATGGAGCAGAGCTGCCCTTGTGGCCTGCACCACTTAGACCATTGCATGAGATGAATGTTCCATCTTATTTTATCCCCAGTATTGGGGGACACTTTGTAACAGCTGTTTGGATGTCTCCTGATTTTTTTTTCTGTCTCCTGATATCATGGTTTAGAGGCCACTAATTGGCTTGTGCCTGGTCCCTGGGAGGTACTGAGTAACAGTTTGCCGTGTGAGTATGTCAGCACAGATTGTTTCTTCATTTTGTATTGATCCAATGGCATTGGCAGCTAAGCCACCAACCAGTACTGTTGTCTGGCTCAAGCTCACCAGGCTGAGCTGGACTTTATCTGCTGCCTGACCTGAAAGTCAGTGTTGGGGGACCCGTATGACTGGAGCACAGAAAGATGGAAAACGCATGCCTGTCACATGGAATACAGACCCACGGACTCACTCATGGCTGACTCTGAGTTCCAAGGGGCTACTGGTACTCTTTTCCCACAAGTGACATGAAAGCCAGGCCCTAAATCTCCCTGTCCTCCTCCACAGCCAGCCCAGGGCCTGGCCTAGGCAGGGGGTTCAGTAAACACTGATGAGTGGGGCATAGACAGGACCCTGGAATGCTGCTTCTTGGGGCCACTGATGGCACTCAGAGCTTGGACTGAGGAAGCAGAAGGAGTAGACCTCGTGGATGTGGGCCCAACCCCAGAAATGCTCCATGCTCCCATGCTGGGTGCAGTGGAGATCCCAGCACCATGACACTGTGGGGAGACAGGGCTCTCACAGGACAGGAAATGGGAAGGAAGTATGCAGTCTCCACTCTTGATGGCTTAAGGAATGTAGGGGAACTGTGTTTCCTGTGCTACCTCTGTCGTTTTACACTCGTGAAAGTAATAGACACTTCTCAAAAGAAGACATAAGAGCAGCCAACAGATATATGAAAAAATGTTCAACCTCACTAGTCATCAAGGAGATGCAAATTAAAACTACACTGAGATACCATCTAATTCCAGTCAGAATGGCCATCATCAATAACTCTGAAAATAACATGCTGGAGAGGATGTGGTGAAAAGGGAACACTTCTACACTGTTGGTGGGAGTGCAAACTAGTTCAGCCTCTGTGGAAATCAGGCGATTCCTAAAAGTTCTAAAAATCGACCCTCCATATGACCCTACAATCCTCCTACTGGGAATATACCCGGAAGAACTCAGGTCACTCGATGAAAAAGATACTTGCACATGTATGTTTATCATAGCCTTGTTCACAATAGCAAGAACATGGAACCAACCATGCTACCCATCAAAAGAGGACTGCATTTTTTAAAATGTGGCACATAAACACAATGGAATACTGCACAACCATAAAGAACAAAATCATGAACTTCGCAGCAACCTGGATGGAATTAGAGTTAACAATACTGAGTGATCTCTCACAGAAACAAACTGAGTATCATATTTTCTCACTCATAAGTGAACCTTGAACAACCACCATATTACTATAAGAAAAGGATTGAAAGCGGCGGGAAACTACGGGGAGAGGGTTGGAGGGGTGAGGAGGTGGGATTGACAGTAGTCGACATCTGCCTGGGGAAGGAGGGGAATACCTCATCTATAAGGGTACCTGCACAGTGAATATTTGTATACCTAACCTTGAATTGTACCCCACAATTTTAAATAAATAATTTTTAAAAAGAAAAAAAGAAAGTAAGATACATGTGTGCATTTTGCAGGAGTGCTGTAAGTGTTCCAGGCCCAGGCTCACTTCCTGCGTAAGGGTGGAGAGGTTCTTCAATCAAAAAGATCCTGTCATGGGGTGGCCAGAAAGCCAGCCCTCAGGGTGAGTCAATTCTTCAGGACCAAATTGAATTCCAGTGTGTCATATTGCATCTCAGAGGTAAATTTATGTTCTTGTTCAGCCTCAGGCAAGTTGTCTTCTGTGCCATTTTACAGATGGGGAAGTTGAGGTCAAGGAGGTGATATGCCTGCTCAGTCCACAGTAAGTGAATGTCCTACATAGAGCCCAGGCTCTGCTAGGCCTCCTCTCCTACACCCCAGCCTTACAGAAGGTTGTGGGAGGGTGTGGGTGTAGTTCATCTGGGGGAAAAGGATTTCAGCCCTCCCAACAGGGTTGGGCAGGACCGGCCCCCATGTCCTGGCCTAGAGGAGATTGTCCAGGCCTGTCTTAGAGGGGCTTCTGGTGGGGTGGGAAGACAGAGTGGCTTCAGAGTCTTCGCTATGGCAAATATGGCCTCTCCTACCTTCCACCCACTCACATTCCTAAACCCGAGGCTGGCACCTGACCCAAGGAAGCTCACAGGAAGGAGATGGTACCTGAGCTGCTCAGATGGCATGGCCTTGAGTGGTAGGGCCCTGGACTCAGAGATGGGGGCCATGTGTAGCCGGAGGTCCTCGTCAGCACACATGGGAGCACACAGGAGGCAAAGGAGGTACCAGACCTAACTAGGTAACTTCTGATGGGAGGACCAGTCAGGCGCCTGGGCTCTGAGGAGCAGAGCAGGCCATGCAGGC
>NW_007020940.1:0-561 GCF_000164805.1 Carlito syrichta
AGAGAAATAAAACAGTAAAAGGGAAATCCTTCAGTCCAGGTTGCTTCAACCAAAGTAAGGTAACTTGTATCTTCTTTTTCATTAAATGTCAAAATTATAGTTTAGGCCGGGTGCAGTGGCTTATGCCTACAATCTTAGCACTTAGGGAAAGTTAGGCAGGAGGATTGCTTGAGCCCAGCCTGGATTTCGAATTTGAGCCCAGACTGGGCAACATAGTGAGACCTCATCTCTACAACAAATAAAAAACCAAAATTAGGCAGGCGTAGTGACAAGCACCTGTAGTCTCAGCTACTCTGGACACTGAGGCAGAAGAACTGCCTGAGCTTAGGAGGTTGAGGCTCCAGTGAACCATGAAAGTGTCAATGCACCCCAACCTGGGTGACAGAGTGAGAACCCAACTAAAAAAATGTTATAGTGTAATAGAAAGGAAGTATTTGGGGACAAAAACAAATATATGATTAAAAAACTAATGGGAAGAAAATGAACTGTGATCACTAAGGAAAATGAGAAGCTGTGTGTGTGTGTGTGTGTGTGTGTGTGTGTGTGTGTAACATGTTAAAT
>NW_007020941.1:0-560 GCF_000164805.1 Carlito syrichta
ACACACACACACACACACACACACACAGTCTGACTCTGTTCCCCTGCTGGAGACAAGAGGTATATCAACCTCTCAGCTGGTTTTACTGCTGATCCTGCTTCTGGGAGCAGTTGGGCTGGACCAGGCCCACTGCAGGCTGGATGTGCTCCTGGCCCCCACCCCAGGCACACGTGGGCATGGCCAGCGCCGACTGCCCGTCCACCCCACACAACAGACGCACACACAGAAATACACCAGAAGCTTCTTCCCCGGGTCACCATGCCTCTAAGGACCCCAAGAGTGGCAGGTTGGAGAGGTCGCTGCAGCAGGGGCCCAGCATTTGCCCTTTGGGGCCTGGCTGCATTCCCAACCCAGATACACACCCTGGGGCCCATCAGAGAGTGCCCCTAGGATCCAGGCTCCAGCTCGACTCTTGGCTCCATGGAGGGAGTTGGGGGGAAGGAGGAGACGCCACAAAAAGAGAATGCCTCCCCTTCAAAAAGACCTTGTTCACAGGCCTGCGGTGGGCAGGGGGAGTCTCTGCTCCCCACAAAAGGACCAGCAAGATCCAAGCCCTCCAT
>NW_007020942.1:0-613 GCF_000164805.1 Carlito syrichta
CCATTGGAGTTAAAGGTCAGTCTTTCTCTGGTGTTGTTTCCAAAAGACCCAGTCTCTGGTTAAAGATCAGTCTTTCTCTGGTGTTGTTTCCAAAAGACCCAGTCTCTGGGTTCTAGATTGCGAAAGATCTGATTGTCATCATTTGACTGAAAGCTTGGCTGCTATGATTAGCAAAGACTGGGTTACTCGTTACAAGAATATACTCACAAATGGGTTGCCATTTGTTTGTACCTTGTTTACATATTAAGTTAGATTACAGTTCGATACACTCACAGACAACTTTAGGCCAAATTTAATTAAATATAATGTAAACAGGTATCAAAATACCAGATTGTATGCCTTAAATATATACAATCATGTATGTTACTGACATCTCAATAAAGCTGCATTATTGTTATCATCATCATCATCATCATATTATTATTATTATTATTTTGAGTTGAAGTCTCACTCTGTCATCCAGGCTAGAGTGCAGTGGCATAATCATATCATGACCTATGGCTGCCTCAACCTCCTGGGCTCAGGCGATATACCTCAGCCTCCCGAGTAGCTGGGACTACAAGTATGCACCACCACACCCAGCTAATTTTTTTTTATCTTTTGAAGGAACAAA
>NW_007020943.1:0-632 GCF_000164805.1 Carlito syrichta
AAAAAAAAAATAGCAATAATCATAGGATGTTAGCCAGCCAACAGTTTAGCTCAGATATGTCCCACTCAAGAATCCAGTGAAAAATATGTGTACTAATCATAGCCAATTGCAAAATATAATAGAAAAAAGATATCTCAAAAAATAATTTATTCATAGCTATGCAGTTTCCATAAAGAAAATGTTATAATTTACTCTTGGACACAACAGAAAAACTGTTCAAGAAGAAAGGTACACCATGTTCTTAGCTAAGAAGACTCAATATCACAATGATATCAAATCCCCCTAAGCTTATCCATAAACGTAATATAGTCAATAAGATTTTTAAATGGATGTTTAAGTTAGAAAAGTGTAGTCTAAACTTTGTATATAAGCATAAAGTAAAATTTGCCAGTAAAATTCTGAAAATGAAGAGTAAATAAGAAGGGCTGGACCAACCAGATATTTTAAAGTATTTAAAATGTCAATAAATAAAATAATATGTTACACATAAATCAGTAGAAAGGATTAGAAGGTCCAAAAACAGTCCCCAATACATATGGAATGGAGAATATAATGAAGTTACATTAAAATCAATGTTCAGTTCTCACTTTCAGATAGGTATACTATAAACTTTAAAAGGTTGTTCAAGTCCA
>NW_007020944.1:0-1558 GCF_000164805.1 Carlito syrichta
AGCTAGTCAGCTAGATAAGTCAATTAGCCAGTAGCCAGATAGCTAGCTAGCTAAGTCAGCAAGCTAGAGAGTTAGTAAGCTTGTTTGCTAGCTAGTTATGTCAGCTAGATAGCCAGCTATCTAGTCAGCTAGCTAGTCGTCAGCTAGCAAATCAGCTAGTTACTTAGCTAACTAGTCAGCTAGCAGCTCAGCTATCTGGTCAGCTAACTAGTGGGCTCACTCACTTTCCATCAGGACAACTAACTATTCAGCTCAGTCACATGCCAACCAGTCAGTAAACTAGTTGGCTCGCTCACCAGTCAACAGGTCAACAAACTTGTCGGCTCACTCACAGGACAAGTCAGCTAACTTTTTGGCTTCCCCGCCAGCCAACTATTTAAGTCAGATCACAGGTTGTCATGCTCACCAGTCGACTAGTTAAGGCAGCTCACCTGTCGGTTCATTGCCGATTAATTTGGCACACCTGTCGGCTCAGTCCCAGGTTGACTATTTAAGTCTTCTGAGATGTTGGATCATTCCCCAGCTGACTAAATTCAACTGACCAGTGAGCTCACACGTGGGCGAATTAGTTAAATTAGCTGACCAGTTGGATCACTCGCTGGCCAACTCGTTAAGTCAGCTGACAATTTGGCTCAATTGCTGGCCTAATAATTAAGTCAGCTGACAAGTCGGTTCACTCACCGACCAACTAGTTAATTCAGCTCACTTGGCTCACTCGCAGACCGACTATTAAAGTCAGCTAATTTGTCAGCCTATTAGCCAGCCATCTAGTTGAATCAGCTAACCAATCTGCTGACTAATCGGTCAACCTGTCAGCTGAAAAGTTAGTTCAGCTAACTTGTCAGCCAACTAGTTAGGACAGGTAAAAAGTTTGCTAACTAATCGGCCAACTAGTTAGTTCAGCAAACCAGCATGACAACTAGTTAACCGAGCTAACTAGTGGGCCAATTCATCAGTCAACTAGTAGACCCAGCTAACTAGTTGGCGGATATATTGGCCAATTTGTTAAGCCAGCTAACCAGTCAGCTGAGTAGTCAGTCAATGAGTTAAACCCGCTAACTTTTTGGCTGAGTAGTCAGCCAACAAGTTTGTCACCTAGTTAACTCATTAACCAATGAGTTACAACAGCTAATTTACTCATTTACCAATTAGTCAAAACAGATAACTCGTCAACCAACTCTTTAAATCAGCTAGCTATCTCATTAGCAACTATTTAAGTCAGCTAAGTCTGCTGGCTAAACAGCTAGCAAGTTAACTCAGTTAGCTAGGCAGCTAGCTAATTAGTTATCAAGCTCAATAGCTAACTAATTAGCTAGCTTTTAAAGTCAGCAACTTAAGTCTGCTACCTAAGTAGTTAGCTAATTAGTTTAGTCGGCTAGTTATTCAGCTAGTTAAATAGTTAGCTACACATTTAATTCAGGTAGTTAAGTCAGCTAGCTAACTACTTAAGCCAGTCAGTTAAGTCAACTAGCTAAGTAGTTAAGTCAGCTAGCATAGTCAGCTAATTAAGTAAGCTTTCTAATTTAGTCTGCTTCTTAAGACAGTTAGCTAGTTAGCA
>NW_007020944.1:3067-5413 GCF_000164805.1 Carlito syrichta
GCTAGTTAGCTGTATAGCTAGGTAGCTAGATAGTTAAGTCAGCTGTCAAGAATGCAGGATACATATGTAGCTAACTAGTTAAGTCAGCTGGCTAGCCACCTGGCTAGCTAGTGATGTCAGCTAGTTAAATCAGCTGGTTATTCAGCTGGCTAATGAGTTAAGTCACCTAGTTGAGTCAGCTTGCTAGCCAGCTGGCTAGCTGGTTAAGTCAGCTAGTTAAGTCATCTGGCAACCAGCTCACTAGCTAGTTAAGTCAACTCATTAAGTCAGTTGGCAATCCAGCAGGTTAGGTAGTTAAAAAGCTACGTTAAGAAAAATGGCTAACCATCTGGTTAGCTAGGTATTTCAACTAGTTAAGACAGCTGGATAGGTAGGTAGGTAGCTGGTTAAGTCAGCTAGTTAAGTCAGCTTGCTAGCTAGTTAAGTCAGCGAGTTTAGTCAGCTGGCTAGCCAGCTGACTAGCAGGGTGGCTAACTAGTTAAGTCAGCAGGCTAGACAGTGAGCTAGCTAGTTAAGTAACCAGGTTAAGTCAGGTCACTAACCAGTTGGTTAGCTAGGTAGCTAGGTAGGTAAGTCAGCTGGAAAGCCAGCAGGTTAAGTCGGTATTCTGCAATTTAAGTCAGCAGGCCATCTAGCTGACTAGCTAGGTAGCTAGGAAGTTAGGTCAGCCTGCTAGCCAGATGCCTAGCTAGATAATTCACCTAGTTATGACAGCCAGCAAGACAGCTGGCTAGCTAGGTAGCTAGATAGTTAAGTCTGCTGTCTAGCCTGCTGGTTAGCAATTTAAGTCACCAAGTTAAGTCAGCTGGCTATCCAGCTGGCTAGCTAGGTAGCTTGCTAATTAAGTGAGCTGGCTGGACAGCTGGCTAGCTACTTAAGTCAACAAATTAAATCCACTGGCTAGCCACTTGGCTAGCTATATAGCAAGATAGTTAATTCAGCTGACTAGCAAGCAGGCCAGCTATTTACGTCAGGTAGTTAATTCAGTTGGGTAGTCAGCTGGCTAGCTAGGTAGTGAGCTACTTAATCAGTTGGCTAGCCAGCTAGCTACCTAATTAAGTCAGCTAGTTAAGTAAGACAGCTAGCCAGCAATCTAGCTAGGTTGAGAGTTAGTTAAGTCAGTTGGTTACCCAGCTGGCTAATGAGTTATGTCAGCGAGTTGAGTCAGCTGTCTAGCCAGTTGGTTAACTTGTTAAACCAACTAGTTAATTCTGCTAGCTAGCAAGCTGCTTAGCTAGGTAGCAAGCTAGTTAAGTCAGCAGGCTAGCCAGCTGACTAGCTAGTTATGTCAGCTAGTTAATTCAGCTGGCTTCCCAGCTGGTTATCTAGATAGCTAGCTAGTTGAGTCAGCTGGCTCACAGGCTGGCTAACTGGTTAAATCAACGAGTTAATTCAGCTGGTCAGCCAGCAGTATAGTTAATTAAGTCAGCTAGTTAAGTCAGTTGGCTAGCCAACTGGCTAGCTGATTAAGTCATCTAGTTAAGTCAGCTGGACATAAAGTTACTAGCTAGGTAGCTAGCTAGTGAAGTCATTTAGTTAAGTCAACTGGCTAGCTAGGTAGCTAACTAGTTAAGAGAGCTAATTACATCAACTGGCTAGCTAGTTAAGACTGTTAGTTTAGTTAGCTTGCTAGCCAGCTGCCTATCAGGGTAGTTACCTTGTTAATTTTGCTGGCTACCCAGCTGGCTAGCTAGTTAAATCACCTCGTTAAGTCCATTCGCTGACCAGCAGGTTAGCTAAGTAGTTAAGTAGATAAGTCAGCTGGCAAGCAAACGGGCTATGTAGGTAGGTAGCTACTTAAGTCAGCTGTCTAGTCTATAGGCTATCTAGTTATGTCAGCTAGTTAAGTCATCTGGCTGTTCAGCTGTCTAGCTCGGTAGATAGGTATTTAAGTCTGCTGGCTTGCCTGCTGGCTACATCGTTACATCAGTTAATTAAATCAGCTGGTTAGGCTGCTGGCAGGGTAATTAGTTAGGCAATTAATTCAGGTGGCTAGACAGCTGGTTAGGTATTTAAGTCAGTTATTTTTGTCAGCTGGGTAACAAGCTGGTTAGCTAGTTAAGTCAGCAGGTTAATTCAGTTGTCTAGCCAGCTGGCTAGCTAGTTAAAGTCTATTTTCGTCAGATAGGCAGCCAGCTGGATCCCTAGATATTTCAGGTAGCTACATCCACTAGCTAGCTAGGAAGCTAGCTAGTTAAGTCAGCTAGATATGTCAGCTAGCTAGATAATTAAGTCAGCTAGTTGTGACCTAATAACATGAGAGCTAGCTTGGTAGCAAGCTAGATAAACCAGATACTTAAATCAGCCAGTTAACTAGGTAGCTAGCTAGTTAAGTCAGCTAGTTAG